>NW_010528008.1:60009-62155 GCF_000687285.1 Phaethon lepturus
CATATAGAATCAATAATAATCTTAAAAGTATCAGATCCACTCACTGTATTTAAAGAATACTATGTGACCTTTTTTAAACTCAGAGATGTGTTGTAGTTATGTTTCTTTTATGTTGTGTGGTACTTTAACAAATGATTCCAAGATAATGAATATTAATAAAGCTAACATCTTCCTACACTGATTGCAACAAGTTAAGGTAGAAACCCTGTGCCCCCCCCCCCTTTTTTTAAAAATGTAATTTAACACACGTTGACATTTTTAACTCATAGGTTGCAAAATAAGTTCTCAACTACTGTAAATTGAGTAGATGAAATAAAACCCCAAACAACAAAGTGAATAATTAAATGAATATTAGTGTGAGGGAACAAACTTAGAGAAACTTTTAAGACAACTGACATTTATGCCTCTTCAGATTTCAAATTAAAAACACTTATATTATTGTTCTAAAAGTCTCTCAGAATTCATAGGCTGTTGTGCCCTGTGGAAAACTGTGAACCCACTTAAAGCAGGTATGGAGTTTAAAACGGGTACAGAATCCTTAAGCTTCTCTTTAGTAACGGACCATTTTCAATTTTGGTCCTCCAAATCAAAATCCACTGTATGTTAGAAGAACCTGGAACAGAAGGACATAGAAAGAAAACCATAACGGACTATCCTGCAGCTTTCCATCTTCTGTATATACACATACATATCTTGCCCTCCCAGCTATGCAAGCCTGATTCACTTTTTTGGTAGGTAAGAAACTTAACCAGCATTCAGATTTCATTCACCTGCAACTTCTGCCTAGAAGTACTCTGAACACTTGCTCCATTCTACTACTGGTGTTCACATACAACTAGCTTTATCCCTCTTGACAGCCCGAGTGAAGTAACCAGTACTGAAGATATTTGAATATACATGGAAAGCTAAAATAAACAAGAATGTAAGGGCCATGGTTAGGTGAAGAGCATTTACTGTGCTGACCACAGAGAGTGAAAGAGGTCTCAAATTACACTTCATGAACTAGTAAGTACAGTTATCAGTGGAAGCTGCGTTACCCTTCATTGTTCTTTCAGGGACCTTAGCATGCCCTTGATCCGCACAATACCATATATTCCACGCGTGGATCAAGGGCATGACATCACTTTTACAAGTCAAACCTGGATATTTTTCTGTTACCACTTCAAACAACTTCATTTTCAGTGTCCTGAAGTTTGGAATATGTGCTACTATGGACACTTAACACACAAAACAGGAAAACTGGCTCAACAATGCAAATATGCACCAGAAATATTAAAGCTCCATCACATTTTATGTTTCTTTAGTTTTTAGTTACCCTGTATGGTATAAATAGATTACACATCAACTTTCACTGCCAATAAACTAAATGCTGCTTCTAATAATTTATTATGTGTGTAGTATTCATATAGTATTGATCCTCCATAGTAAGCGAATCCTGGCCTTTCCCAGCGGTATGTCAATGATGATCAATTTCTTCTCCTAGTTACAGAAGTTGTATCATTACAGAGCTTTTTTGCTGCTAAATATACTGCGTAATTGAACATCTGAGCTTGACATCTCCAGCAGCATTTCATTTTTAAACTCTAACAAAGGGAGAGCGAAGAGTTCTGAAGCAAACACCTTCTGCAACTTAAAAATCACTGTATTTGGTAACATAAGAATTAATGAAAATGGAAGTAAACACTGCGTGGTGTAGTGTTATTTAACTGCACAGACTAATAGCCAGACAGCTACCATAAAGTACAAAAATGCAGTGTTTTGTCAGCTGAAGTACTTCAAACAACCCACCCTCTCTCTCTCTTCACACGTCTTTATAGGTGGGCTAAAATACTTCCTATCAAAACTTAATGCACTCAGTTAAATAAAACTACTAAACAATAATGGTCAAATACTCATGAAACATTTGGATTGTGAAATCTGTAGTAATAATAATTATAATAATAATAATGATGATATGAGGTACGAACTGAAAAGCAAAACCACACAGCAGAACTAGGTAGGTCGTGCCGAGCCCCTGGCCCCACAGCTGGAGACACCCAAGCAGGTCCCCAGGAAGCCAGAGGAATGCTGTGTGGGCAGGCACCGGCCTATGCAAATCGGGTTACCAGGTTCTACCCCAGACCTCAATAATAAACACACAAAAAGT
>NW_010528010.1:0-3290 GCF_000687285.1 Phaethon lepturus
CCAAAACCTTGCCATGCAAACCCAATACATCCATCTTGATTGATAGAACAAACTTTCTTGTTATTACACCATGTATTGAGACCTCATATAAAATATAGTATTTCCACTTAGCTACCTTTGTTTTTATGTGAAGATCACTTAAAACCCAGAATTTGAGCAGGTAATGCGCTAAAAAATGTAACCATTTATGAAAGAATCTACCCTTATTGCAAATCTCTTTTATATAATTTGAAATAAAAATTATCACATAAGCATTATTATGTTGTATACTGCAGGAAAATGCTTGTAATTAAATTTCAAATTAAAAAATTGTAGCAGCTATGCTTGAATGTAGCATGTGTGGCCTCTTGATTTCATTGTATTCAACTTTTCTTTTAGGTCTACAAAAAAATAGGAGGGAAATGGGAGAAAGGGAAAGACTAGGAAATGATCCTTTCTCTCTGCCTCACAACTAAGCAAAAAAGGGATTTGAAAGGATTTAACATCCTAAAATGTTAATTGTTGTCTTGTCAAACTTGAAGTATCTAGCTGCGGTATGCAACATGTCTCTGCTTATAAGTAGCTAATAGAAGACTTAGCTTTTCTTTAAAAGAAATAAATAAGGGGGGGGTCCTTTGTATTTCGAAAAAATCATACAGTTATGTTGGATCAGAGGTACCAGTGTTATCTTTAAAACTGCTTTACCATGGAACACCAGGTAATTGTTGAAGTGCTAGTAAAAAGTTGATTATTTTTCTTTATTGATCACTGTCTCTTTTCTCTCCTGTTGTATTTCCTGAGTAGATAAGTAGTCTGACATTCTGGGACTTAGAAGATCAAAATGTCACCAAAGGATGTTGATATTAAAGAATGTGAAAAGGAATCATAGTGAAATATGCCTTTTTTTTTAATGGGTTCTTTAAAATATTCGTTCTAGGTATGACTGATATCACCTGACCTTAGCAACTTTTATATGAGCTCTTCTAGTAAATGAAGAGGGTTAGACAACTGCTGAGAGTAGTTGATCCCAACATGTTTCCTTTTTGACATCGTTCTTCAGGCTTTCTTTTTTAACTTGGCCGAATGCTTCATTTTCCATTAGCTGAGGTGCGAGATGAATCCTATCCCATTGAGCCTGATACCATATAAGTTTGCTTCAGTTCTTAGTTATTTAGTTCTACAAGGTGGTCAAGTTGATTGTTACGATGATTTCAGTATCTAGCTTCAAAGTGAATGATAAATGAATAATATTAGCCATCTGATAGTCTGTTCAATTGTATAGTTGCACAAGTCTGACATGCAACTCATGTTTTTTTCAAGCTTTGGTCAAGCTGAGACTTGAGGCCTCTCTTAGAGGCTGCAGCCTGGTGTTGATTCATGAGGTAACCTCTTTTTCCTCTTGATTGAGTAGCCCACCTGGGGAGCATATACCCACAGTATATGGATTTGTAGTCTGGCAAATGGTAAAGCCATAGCCTTTTGTGGATCTGACTGCTAGTTTGAAGATTTTACTCTCTCTCTCATGTCTCCAGCTGCTTATTATCACCCAAGAGGTATTTACTCTAGCCTGCCTCAAGCAGGCTATGAAAATCTGTTCTGATCAGATCATGGCAAAGCAGTGCAGCAAGAACAAAAGGAGAGAGGATGGAAGACACTAATTTCTGTTCACCTGGTGGAACTCTTCCAGTTTGCAGTGTGTGTCCATGGCCTTGAGACACCTTGAATCTTTGCTTTTAAGAGAAGTTGTTGTATTATTAAAGTTCCAGAGAAATTTAGGTTGGAAGAATCCTCTAGAGATAATTTGGTCCAACTCCCTGCTTAAAACAGATCCAGTTAGATCAGATTGCTCCAGGCTTTGATTTGAACATCTCCTGGTTGGAGATTCTACAGCCTCTCTGTTCCCCTGTTCCAGTGTTTGGTTCTTCCCTTTGTGAACAAAATTTTTTTGATATCTAATTGGAATTTCCTTTGCTGCAACTTGTGTGCATTACCTAGTCTAATCCTATTACTATGCCCCTCAGAAAAGAGTCTGTTTTCTCCACTGTCTCATGGAAAGCAACAAGAAGATTCTACCCTTATCCTTCTAAGACTGACAAACTCAGTTCTTTCTGTTTCTCCTTGTATGTAATGTGTGAATGATGGCTCCCAGTTTGGCTCACTTCAGTATGTCAATGGTTTCTTGTACTGAACATGCAGTCTCACAAGTACAAAGTGCAGGGGAATCATCACTTCCCTTACCTGCTGGCTATACGCTTACTGATGCAGCCCAATACACAGTTGGCCTTTGCTGCAAGGTTGTGCTTGCTGATTCGTGTTCAACTTGTTCAGTGGGACCATCTTGACCTTTTCTGCAGAGCTGTTTTCTAGCTAGTCAGCCCTCACTGTACTGTTGTATGGGGTTATTCCGTCCTGAATAATGGACTTTGCATTTACCTTTGAACTTAATGAGATTCCTGTCAACCTGTTTCTTTAGTCTGCTGAGGTCCCTCTGACAGTCATGCCCTCCAGTATATCATTTGTTTCTCCAATTTGCTAAAATCTCTGAACTTGCTGAGAGTGCTTTCCTTCCCATTGTCCAGGTCAGTAATAAAGACAGTGTTGACTTCAGTACTAATCCCCTCATGAATGCTACTGGTACCTAACCATTAGCTGGACTTTATACTGCAATCACAACCATTTGAGTCTGGTGGACCAGCTAGTTTTCCACCTACTCGATATTTCCCCCTGTGCAAACTGTGTCACTAATGTGCCTGGAAACTGGGGGAAACTTTGTCAAAGGCCTTGCTAAAATCAAGGTATACAACATCTATTGCTCTTCCTGTGTCCACAGGG
This sequence comes from Phaethon lepturus, assembly GCF_000687285.1. Classification (NCBI taxonomy): domain Eukaryota; kingdom Metazoa; phylum Chordata; class Aves; order Phaethontiformes; family Phaethontidae; genus Phaethon; species Phaethon lepturus. Next base: position 2,812 of record NW_010528010.1, read on the forward strand.
TCAGTCGTCTCACTCTAGAAGGCAGTCAGGTTGTTCAGGCATGTTTTCCCATGTAAAATCATGCTGCCTGTTCCTAGTTACCTTGTCTTTCATGAAGTTACCAAGAGAGTTGGCTATGTAACCTTCCCAGGGTCAAGGCTAGGCTGTGTGTGGCCTATTGTTTCCCTGTCCTCCCCCTTGTCCTTCCTGAGACAGTGATTTATTACTCAGATCAGAAATAAAATTCTAACTTTGTAAAAGCTGCTGTTTCTAGCAAATGCACTGTTTACTTTCTGTCCTGAAAAGTATGAAGATTTGTTTTGTGCTGGTACACTGGCTTTGTAACTTCTTATAAGTAGGGGAATTTAAATGATTACAAAACGATGAGTTTGCAGTTATGTGATCTATTAATCTGTCAATCAGTTTCTCAAACTGTTGCTTTACTCTGGAGTTTTAGAAACCATATCATTGTTGGGATCACTCTGCACAGCTTGACCTTA
>NW_010528011.1:0-1685 GCF_000687285.1 Phaethon lepturus
GCAAAGCGAAGGTGAGACTTTCCTCTAAAACGGAGATTAGTGCGGGATTTGTATTATTTTGGGAAAGAAAAACACTGTTGTGTACAGTCAATAGTGACATTTTCAGGACTTCCCCCCCCTCGCCCCCGAATTTTATTTTATTATATTGATTAAGAAGTAGTTAGCCTTCACTTGAATGCAGATGAGGAAAGGGGAGCTTCTGTGGAAAAGTTCAGAATTATAGATCTGGCGATAACTGGGTTGGTCCTTGAAACTGCTGAGCTATTTAAGTTTTAAAGGAGACAGCGTATTCCTAGGGCTCCATTCCCCTGTGTATCTTTAAAACAGAAACAGCATGCCACGCTGAGGATTGTGAACATCTGCCACCCTCCATAAAACAGAATAAACTGAGATGCCAGTCTGCGTACAAATGCAGAAACAGGCCATGAGAACTAGGATAAATGATAGAAGCATAGTTTAAACCAGGATACAGCGTTGGCATAGACTTTGACAGGACTCAGACTGATTTTGGAAAATAATTAGGATGTTTTTAGGGCATAGTAACAGGGTGTTTTTTGTCTACCTTAGCCTGTAGAAAAGGATCAAACTGAACAGAAAAACAAAAACCCACAGCATCAATGTAGTTTGATTTGGGAGTTTTCTTTCTGTAAAAGAACGTGGAGAAAGCAGATGAAACTCCAAAGAGGCTAATAAATGAAAAAAACCTGTGGCAAAGAAGATATATCTGAGGAAGGAGAAAGGCATATATTAATCCTCCAAAGGAGTGTTGAGGGAAGAGGCAACCTCTGTGATTATCTGATTAATCCATAGAAAGATAGATTGCTCTTTCCTTAGGCCCCAAGCGCAGCCACATGGGTAGGTGCTTCTCTCGTCTCCATCCGATGCGCCTATATTTAGCTTTCAGTGCCTAGTCTGGGAGACACTACGACTTAAATCCCGTGGGGAGGCAGAGGGTGTGGTGGTCGCTCCCTTTGCTGAGGGAGCTCTTCCATCCCGCAGGACAGGGCCAGGACCCTCCCAGAGGTCGTCCCTTCAATGGAGGGGAGTCACCCCCTTGGTGACTTCACATCCCTGGGATAGGCAGGTCCTGGCAGCTGTTTCTTGGCATGGGGATGAGCTCTTGGCTCTCTCCTGAGCCAGCGGAGCACCCCAGGCAGACAGCAGAGCTTGGGTGCTGGTGCTCAGTCAGGGGGTACTGATGCTCACGGTGGGGCTCTCCATCGGGATGGTGAGCTGGCAGGCAGGTTGAGGTGAGCGGGGCAGGAGTGAGCTGCACGCACCACGTGCCTTCCTGAAGGGTTATGGCCTTCACTCCTTGTCCCAGGTAAGTCCCTCCCCGCCAGTGAGTCACTTGGGGACAGAGAGTAGCAGGGATGTCACCTGGTTCAGGGGAAGGAGGGAGGTAAACTGTATGCTCCAAATGCAGGTATATGTTTTCTTTTACCTTTCAAAAAGTGCAGAGACTGCTTTCTCCTCAGAAAACTGCAATCAAAACTTGGTCTCTCAGAGTTGGATGAGTTCACATCCCCTTCATGCAATGCTTATGAAATGTCTGCCTTCTTGCTGGTCAATGATGAGCCCCAGGTATTCCACACATACATCACCATGATGGTTTTCTTTTTCGCTCCTGTATTTGGTCTTCATGCACCTTGGGGGGGGGGGGGGGGGAGGTGTTTTCTTGGTGT
>NW_010528011.1:1716-8768 GCF_000687285.1 Phaethon lepturus
CTCGTTTTGCTTTCTTCCTAAACAGAGAATAAAACACCCAGGGGTAACTTCCTCCCTGGATACCTGTGTTTAAAAAAGGAACAGTACAGCTGCCAGCAGCATTTCAACATTTACAAAGCTTTTTTTTTTTTTTTGGTCTGTTAGTAGTGAAAGTCTAGACTGCATAATCAGTAAATGAACAGCACAGAAGATGCATATGTACCTCTGGGGCTTTTTTGGGCTATCTTTTTAATAAGGACAGAAAGCCCACATTTAAAAGACAGGAAAGTAGATAAGATTTGATTAGAATTCTTGATACTGACAGTATCTTCCACAGCATGTATTTCAAGAGATCACAGAAAGTAGCTGTAGGGAGTTCCTCTGCTTTCTCAACTGGTTTTACTCAGTCTGGATAGCGATCATGTGCAAACAGACTCCTGCCCAATCACCAGTTCAGTTGGGCATTGAACAGGCACATTTTAAACCTGACACTATTTTACATGTTCTCTAAGGAATAGGTATTTCTTGGATTTTATTTATGAAGTAGAAGATAAAGATGTAGAAGATACATTGGGGGAAAAAACCCAAAAGTGATTGCTGCTGATAGCAAGTCCTAAAATTACAATAGTTACTGCAGTTAATACATTAGTAGAGACCTTCCATATGATGCCAGTCCTACAGGATGAGGAAAATACATAGGGAAGCATAGCCTGCAATACTTGTGAGCTTCCAGAGAATACACGAGTGCTTCTGGAAGTAAGATTTTCACACTTGCTAAGTGGATGCTTTCAGGTGAAGTACAGGAACAATAGCAAAACACTTCTAGAGATGGATGTTTTGTAATAGGGTGTTGTAAACCCTCACATCACAGACTAGAATCAGAAAGGAAGGGACTTCTTGCATACTTCCTCTATGCATACCTGCAAGATAGCAAGTTCAACTCAAAACTTTGTGATGATATTTTTTTATTAAAATGTAAGTTTTTGTCTTAATTTTATTGCTGCCAGATTTCAGTTTATTGGTTTTCGATTTATTTGACACGAGACAGTCCTTAATTTCTTTTCCTTTGTATTTTTCTGCTAAAACAATATAGTCTCACATGATTGCTTGACATCTATAAATCCAATTCTATTTAATTTAGATCTAGAATGGTAGTACATAATTTTTGTATTTACCTTATGGTAAGTGTTGATGTACAGTCAACTTTAGCTGGCTACCTTTGATAAAAGTTATCCCAGTTCAGAATCATTTCAATAACAAGTTTTAATGTAATCTTAAGTAGTTTTTGTCTGTAGTAAATTAAAAGCTACTGCAAACTCTTTTGAAACCTAGGGAGACTGACTTAGGGCCACATTACCTGCTGTAACAACAAGTAGTAAAATGGCTATAGTTTACAATAGATTTTTTCTTTTTAATGATATAATTTATAGTATCTCTAAACACAAGAAGGATTATCTATGCAATCCTAGAATATGCACTGCTGCTTGACTCATGTCACATGACAGTAGACGACTTGGCAAAAATTGCCAAGTACCCTGAGGTACTGGACATGATCTTTCACTTCTCTTATTCTCTTTTATTTGGAGCTGGGGGGGGAACATGGGATGTGTGGTATATTCTGTCTTTTTGTGCATTAGTGATTTCTGCAATTGGAATAAAAAGGAGCTTTTGGGCTGGAGAGGCTGTTAGCGCTCTCGGGGGCATTTACAGAAAAAATGACCTTTGTCTTGTTCTCTCATAGTTATTGTAAAGAAAGTTAGAGGCTAAGGGAAATTATGTAGACCTACACTATGAAGGAGTGGCTGCAATGTGGTTTTCTACCTTTTAGTGTCAGGAAAAGAGATGCGAGGCAGGATTTTTCTTGATTCAAGCAGCGGTGGGGCAGTGTACAGAAGTCTGGACTGTGTGTTGCGTTAAGAGGCAGAGCAATTTGGCAGAAACTAAACCCCCTTGCTTTCCAGTCGATCCTCAGATACCAGAGGGACTGGGGGCCGGCTGAGCTTAGTTTCTGAGTGATGCCCAAAGTCAGCGTTAGTAGTCCAGTCGCGCCCAACACCTTCGTTGGACTATCACGGGTCTGGATGCACTACTAACATCACACGACCTACTCAGCCAGACGCCTCCTGAACTCACATGGCCACACTCAGAGGTACGGTCGCATTCAGGGACAACACAGACACGGCTGAGTCAATCAATAGTGCGATTTATTGAAGCAACAGATGCACAAGTTCTTTTGGATTGCCGGTGATAAATTCGCTGTCTGCAAAGCACGTGTAATAAATTAAATACAGCTGGGTTACACACACATGGGGTAATATATAGAGATTCCTAAAGTTCCCGGGGATTCACTCGGGATAGCCGAGTGTTCGAATCTTACCCAAAGGCATCCCAATGGGGGGAAGAGAGGGTCAGCCCTCGGATCGGCGGATCCTAAAAGTCAGGAGTGATGGTATCTTCCCTGACATTCAGCTCTTTTCACATTATTTTATAGTGTTTTACTTTGCAGGTGGAGCTTGAGTGACTCTAGTCATACATACTTTTATCAGGATTGGTTCAGAATTCTCTCGCTTTGCATTTAAAGGTACAGACTAGGAAAAATTCAGTGCGCAAGCTCATTGAAGGGTGGTCACACCTTGGGAGGCGAGCAACTTTTGAGAGGGGTGTGCGTTTTAGTATTATAATGATATTATAATAAGCAAAGTTCACTCCAAGTACAGCATTTTGTCAAAAACATGACAGACCGTTGGCTCAGGGTCGTGAATATGCAGCTTATCGGTTCCAATGTACCTTCAAGTTCTCTTGTATCTCACAGAGCCTGGCCGCGGTGTCTCCACTCCGCTCCACCCTCCGTACAGTTCCTCCTAGAGTCAGCACACCAAGTTCCCCTGGTGTGGTAACATCTAAGGTTACAGGCCTAGGGAACTCCCGTGGAATGGATCCCTTGTATATCAGCCGCACTGCACCCAGGAAGATTCTTCAGTGCTGTACCTTTCCTTAAAATATGGGTATAGGTTAGATTTCTAGGTCACCTCCAGCAATTATTCCACACCGTGTGGCCAGGTTCCTGTGTTATCTGACAGAAGAATATGGGGATCCACCAACAAGGGCCCAGGTCTTTTAGTTATGCGACTCTGAATTGTGTCAGTGGCTAGTAAAATATCAACTAATAATAATAAAATTATTTAATTCCAACTAGACACACCCAATATTAAGGACTGTAGCAAGCACCCTAACAGTTGCAATTAAACATAATTTTTAAGAGCTCCAGCCAGTCTAGAACCCAGCTAGTTTCTAAAGCAAGGTAATTCAAGGGCTCCGGTGAAGGGTAAGATGGTTCTTTCTAACCCTCACAGAATAAGGAACTGTGAACTTCCCCAGAATACCTGCTTGCACGTTGAAGGCTGTCTTTGATGCTGTGTAAGGCTCTGACGCTGTTGGACACTGTAAGCAGCTAAGAACGCAGGTTCTGTTCATTGACGCTTGCGCGTGGTATCTGCCTCACTGAACTTTTAGGTAGGTCTTACTTCTCAGAAAGCTAGAAGGGAACTTGAATTTAACAACATTGCTTTTATTGTAGTTCTTGGGAAGGATTTTACTTCCTCGGATACAGCAAAGACGTTTGGCTCAGGAAGGCCAGGCAAGAGGGCCTTGGGGAAATGCCACATTTGACAGCGCACCACTCCTGTTTCTTGCTTTCTCGTGTTGTTACACATAGAAAGGGTAATAAGAAATATTGAAACACGTTGTCTTTGTCAGTGCATAAACATTAGAACTAGTGAAGTTCCAGAGAATTTCTGAGAGATGATAAGATTGAAAAATGACTTGCTAAACAAACAAGATCTCAAGGCAACAACAAGGGAAAACAGACTTACTGAGATGAAACTGAGCTGAACTTAACTTGTCGATAAAGATGCATTTCCACATTCCCTCCCCCTGCATAGTTAGTAACACCTTGGTGTGATGACTGTCATATTGTTCTAATAATTGTTATTGTAACTTAAACTCAGTCAGTACATTGAGTTATTTATGTTGGCGTTCTGACAGAGTTTGAACAGAATGCAGAATTGATAAACTAAAACTACGGAGCCAGCATAATGAACACAACATAGGAAAAAATAAAGCAACAGTGCTGTGATTAAGACAACTATGAATAGAAGAAAAGGAACAATACCTCTCAGTCAGTTCCTTGCAAGTGATTTCCCTAGAGCAGGGAGGAAGAACATCTGCAAGGGGAGATCACCATGCCCGCAGGCACAGCAGACAGGACTCTTTGGAGAACCATGGACTGGGCAGGCTGCAGAACAAGAAAACAAGCCACAGGCTACAGCATTTGGAGGATGGCGAAGGGGAGGATGAAAAACAACCCCAAAAATCATCAAGCTGGGATCAGCAGAAGACCACTAGTGTTGTAGATCTCAGTGGATGAAAACTAACTCCTATGGAGGGCAGCATCTTCTCCAATCCACCTCGAAGCAGGTCAGTTTGCTAATGCAGCTTGGGAAATAGGACAGGTAAGAAAAAAAATCTAAGGAAGCTATTTCTGACTCGTTATTCAAAAGCTATGTTATGTTTCACAGATTTTTTTTCTCTTTGACTGATAGTTTATATATCCTTCCATATTTTCTTCTTGTGCCACAGGTGCTCAAGAATGGAGAACTGTTTTAACCCTATCAGTGCTCTGACTCTGGCCTTCACCTCCTGCCAACAAGCTCGCATGTTATTTACAGCACACTCCATGTCCTCAGGGGGGACGACTGCATGCACATGCTTTATTATGCTCTGAAAAAACCCAGAGGTAAGCAGCTCCTCTTGTAGAGTAGTCCACCTACGAGTTCTGCTAGTATTTCATATCATATCAGAATTTTTCTTCACGCTTGCACTGGTGCTTTTAGCATTACTGACTGTTTCTCTGAGACTTGACACCTATGGCAGACATGCAATTCCTGCGGATTCACCACCACTACCTTTTAACCTGGAAATACCTCAATGCCATTGTCATCTCAGGGGGCTCTCTGCCCTGACAGAAAAGTTTGGGTCCCATTCACCTGTCAAAGAAAAGGGAGTTAAACTTGCACCGCCCAGCGTGCAAGTTTCTACAGCCTGGTAACCACCGCAGCATTTGCATGCAACTAAAAGCATCTGCTTCCCATCCTTGTGTCCCTTCTCGCTGTAATCAGTGACTGGTGGGGCTGCAGGCTGAGAGGAACTGATGGCACAGCACGTACTCTGACCTAGGTATTCTCTGTCAGCAGATCGAACACAGCAGAATGCAAAAAAACAAAACAACAAAAAAAACCCCAACCAAACAAAAAACTTAAGTATTTTTTTAGCTCCTGGTCAACCATTGTGAATGCTGGACGTACACTATGCCTCTCAGAAAATTCTGGTGACTATTAAATAATAAACTACTAATTATTAAACTAATTACTTCAGACTAGATACCTGTCTTTTAGATAGCTGAATTCAGTAAGAGGATGAATGCTACCTCTGAGGCATATTATTTAGCACATGACTGACCATGGGAAAAAATACTAAAATGACAAATAATAATTTAGTTGAGTATTTCAAGTAGAGTGTTGCTTGGTTTGCTCTAGTCCAAAGACCTAATGTCTTGATTAGAGAATTTTGATAAGACCTCTCCTTAGGATTTTTTTTGGACTATGAAGTATGTTAGGACGTATAATAGGAAATAGAATTTGGGTAGGACCTGAATTATGTACCTGGGGTACATAACTAGTGACTCCAGCCAGATATCCTGTTGCTGCTTACAACCCTTTGAGCTTGCCAGTTCAGCCACTTTTCAGACCACCTCACTGTCCACTTACCTAGCCTGTATGTTATGAGTTTGGCTATGAGAATGTTATGGGGGACAGTGTCCAAAGCCATAGTAAAGTCAAGACAAACAACATCCACTGCTCTCCCCTCACCACTGAGCCAGTCATCTAGTCATAGAAGGCTATCAGGTTGATCAAGCATGATAAATCTGTGGCTACTGTTCCAAATTGCCTTTTTGACCTTCATATGTCTGGAAGCAGCTTCCAAGTTTATTTGCTCCACCACTTTTCCAGGGACTGAGGTGAGGCTGACCAACCTCTAGTTCCCCATCACCTCCTCTTTGCCTTTCTTGAAGGTAGAAGTGGTTTGCTTTCTTCCACTCCTTGGGAATCTTCCCGACTGTCATGACCTTTCAAAGATAACTGGGTGCCCTCAAATGACATCAGCCAGCTCCCTTGGCACTCATGGGTGCAGCCCATCAGGTCCCAGGGACTTGTCAGTGTCTGGTTTTTTCAAATGTTCCTTAACCTCATCCTTTGCCAGTGAGAATAAGTCTTCCTTGACCTACACCTTCCCATGGATCTCAGGTGCCTGGGATTCCTGAAGGCAAATATTACCAGTAAAGACTGAGGCAAAGGTGGCATGGTCAGCTTTTTCTATGTCCTTTGTCACCAGGTGCCCTAACATCCAGCCGTGGGCCCACGTTCTCCCTCGTCATCCTTTTGCTGCTCTTTTACCTGTAGAAGCCTTTCTTGCTGCCCTTCACATCCCCCTCTAAATTCAGTTCCAAGTGGGCCTTGACTTTCATAACAACATCCTTGCACACTCTGACAGTAAGTCTATATTCCTTGTGGGTCACCTGTCCCTTCTACCACTTGTACACTTCATTTTTGTGCTTGACTTCTGTCTGGACTTCCTTGTTCATCCATGTAGGCCGCCTGCGACCTTTGCTTGGTTTCCTGCTCATTGGAATGGATCGTTCCTGCCCTCAGAGAAGGTCATCCATGAAAATTAATCCAAAAATGTATGGAGATTTTTTAAGAGCTTCATTATTTTTGATGGACAACGTAGCTAGACAATCACCTTGTCTATTGTGAAGCAACATAAATAAAGGTTCACCAAAACTTCCAGGATGACTGCAGGAAGACTATTTCCTGGAATACTTTTATGACTGTTCTTAGGTGTCAAGCACTTACATGACTCACTACTGGTTGCAAAAAACAGTGTTTTTCTTTCCCAAAATAATACAAATCCCACACAAATCTCAGTTTTAGAGGAAAGTCTCACCTTCGCTTTGC
>NW_010528012.1:0-1672 GCF_000687285.1 Phaethon lepturus
GCCAAGAGCCTCAGCCGGTTCCTTTAGAATACTCTTTATTGATTAAAGACTGGGTATTCTCTGTGTACACTGGAATGTGCTCTAGTCCCTAGGCCAGTATGGTACAGGGTTACAAAAAGGGGGGATTTCGGCTCGGTTTAAATATTACCAATTTAAGGGAGAGAAGAAAAAGCTCCTCCGATGCTCAAACTAACCGTGACTCCATTTTAAAATCGTACAGAGAAGCAACTCTGGAACACGACCGAGTTAATGGGGCTTGTCACCTACTTCGCTAGGGAACGGGGATTGCTCTCCCGCCCTCCCCAGAGAGGGATCAGGGCCAATCGCCCCTGGGGTGCTGCTGACAGAGGAGAGACCACAAACCTCTTTGGCAGAGGAGCCTGCCGGAACCGAGACACCCTCGCTCCCACAGAAGGGCGCTCTCGGGAGCACGCCACAAGTGTGTTTAGGGCATTTTCTTTCTGTCTGGGTGCTCAGGCCCTACGGCAGCAGCTGCTGTGCTCCCCTGCAGACCTCACTGGTGGCCAGTCAAGCTGTCGGTGACGGGTCCCGAGCCAAGTCAAGCTGTCGGTGCCGGGTCCCGAGCCAAGCAGGCAAGACGAGTTTTGAGGGGAGCACACATCTGCGAGTTGAGGCAGCAAGAGGAGGAACGGCTCTGGGACGGCAGACACCATGCTGGGACGGTGCTCGCACTCAGATCAGCCCTCTCTTTTCTGGAAACCAGTGTTTCCTCCTCCATTTGCAAGTGCCGGGAAAGAACACTAGTGGGGACGGGTCCTGACACACAGGCCGAGTAATCCAGCCTCCACGGATTGGCAAAAGGCAAAGCCTTCAACCTCCCAAGACACTGAAAGGCCCCCGGGAAGGACAGGTCGCTAATTCCAACCCAATTAAACTGCCTCCCAAGCCTGGCCCAAGAGCAGCTGCAGCAGACAGCGAGCCTGTGCATGGGACAGTCCCTTCTGGATGCTCTTCCACCCTGCGGCAGGAGCTACAGCAACAGGAGCCACAGTGGGTGCTACCTCGCAGCCCTCTGCGAGCGGGAGAGGCGAGCCCAGGCGTAGGGCCGTGGCTGTAGAGCAGGGCTGGAGAGACAGCAGCAACCGTGCGGGGCAAAAGGACTGAAGCCCCGAGATCCTCTCCCCCCCACCCGCCCCTGCCACAACCTCCCCACCTTTGAAACCACGGCCAACTTGCTCCGCTTCTACCAGACGGAAGGGTCCAGAGAAGCAAGGCGCCCCTGCGCCCGTTATCTTAATGCCTGCTTTCATCAACGGAAAGGAGAGTTGAAGGCCGAGGAGAAATTAAAATGGCAGCACCAACAACGGAACAGCGCGTGACGCTTCAGAAAGGAAGAGAACGATGTCTGGCAGGCTCTGGGACTGGGCTCTGGTCGTCCTCAGGGGAGAAGGGGACGTGTTGAAGCCAGGCCCTCTGCGGTGATCTTGCTTTTCTGCCGGCCGGTAAAAATCTGCCAAAGAAATTTGTAGCCTTTCCCCCCACGAGCACGTCAATTCTCTGCCAAAAATGTCTGTGACCCAGGACCGCTGCAGATGGCAGACAGAACCACGCGTCTTAGCAGAGAGGGGGCTGCGGCATTCCCAACATTCAGAATAAACTTCGGCCTCTTTTTTTTTTTTTTTTAATTTAAAAATTTGTTCCTTTGTGGTGT
>NW_010528012.1:1703-8914 GCF_000687285.1 Phaethon lepturus
CCTTTGTGACTGCCCACGGCTGGCGTTACAGGATTTCGTACTTGTCCACCAGGAAGGTGGTTTCAGTGGAGAACCTTACAGGGCTGTTCCCGTCTACCTGGGTCACTTTGGTAACCTGCGGAGACAACAGGCAGAGTTAGCTCAGCATCGAAGGCCGCTCCCCGCCACAGCTATGCGGCGCTTTCTGACGCAGGGGTGGTCACGAGGACGGCATCAACCCAGCGCTTTCGAACCACAAGTCAGCCCTGAAAGACAGACCTTTGTTCTCAGGAAACCTGAAAACGGGAGAATGATTTTCTACAGTCACTGTGTCTCTGCTGAAAGCAACCCAGGAGGAGTTAAGCAGCAGTCACTAGCTACAGCTCAGTGGGGACGGACAGACAGACAGCTGTGTGCCAAGAAGCGTTCTGACTCGGAAGGCTGATGGATTCTCTAACTAAGTCTGAGGGGATTTAATGATTACTCAAAGCCACGACAGCACAACCGAAACCCGTTTCGGCTTTAGCCTGCGGATGACTGAGGCAGCTTGAAAGAGGCAAGAGCGAGGTCATGCTTGCAGAGCACCGGCAGCGACCGTACCTGTATGTTGCAATAGTTCTTTTTGGAGATGAAAGAGACTTGCACCGGGAAGAAGTCATTTGGCTGCCCTGCTATGCTGAACTCCAGGCTGCCGCTCTTGTTTTTGGCATCTATCACTGGCAGGCACCACTCGAGGAGATTTCTCCGGCTGTCGTGGCGGTACTCACCATCAATCTCCCCAATCACTGGGGCGCCGACACCAGACCTAGAGCAGGCAACGAGACACTACAATAGCTTATCCGCGCTGAACTAAGGAAACGCCTGTCAAGCCCGTCGGCACGGCCAGACTGCAAACCAGAGAGGGGAAGGAACCAACGGGACCCAGGAGGGCACTTGTTAGCGCTGCCCGGACAAGGAGCGTTACTTACGGCAAGGGGATAGTGATGACCACGTCGTTCAGCTCTAGGCTCTCTTCTTGCAACTCGTACTCAATATTAACATCGCAACTGTTCCCGCTTTCTGACGGCCAGCAGTTAACTGAGGGCACAGAAACAGTATGCTCAACCATGCAGGCTTTCTACATGGAAGAGGCTCTCAAAAGACAATGCACTTCAAAAAGCACAGCGAAGTCACCCCCAAGAAAGTCTGATTTAGAAAAGATCTTTGTTTTCTTCAAGAGCGTTAGAGAAAAAGCACACTGCCGAGAACAGGTACTATCCAACGGAAGACACACGGCACCTCCGATGTCGCACGTGCCACGCTCCAGGAAGTCAGCTGCTACAAGGCAGGCTACAAGCCTGCAGCCCGTGGATGCACATCAGCCTCTTCTGCCCGAGCCCCCAGACGCACACTCGCACTCACTTGTCAATGGAATGAAGGACTCTTCCGTGGTCTGCAACCTCCACTTCAGGACGCCCACGTCGCTGTTAATAGGGAATGACTTCTCTGGGTTCTTCAAACCGATCTGCGATTCCGCAGTGAAGAGCTTCTTGTCCACGTTTGGGTGAGTCTGAAAGGGGAACATATGCCCAGGCTGTAACTCTAAGCCTAAGGAGAGAAGCGTACGTAGGTAATGCGGGTTCTGGTAAGACAGGCCTAGGCATCTCAGGGTATTTTCCTTGACAAAGTACGCGTCGGTTTTCCTCCTGGCTCAGAAGCCCAACTGGAGCGCGTCTGCTTATCAACCTGGGATTGCTTCCAGAAAATGCTGATCTGCTAAGAAGAACCCACACCACTGCCATTTTTACATGCCACTGCACCATAGACTCCAGCGATGCATGTCCTGGGCCAATACCTACAGAATGACTTTAACAACTCCTAAAATCTCAAAGACCATTCTGAAGACCCACAACAGACACTTCTCTTGAAGAAGAAACCAACCTAACGCTGCTGGGAAGAACACCCTGAAACCACAAAAATACTACCTCCCTCAGCAACCTTAACACGTATCTATACAAGCAGCCCAACTCAATTTAAATATTCTCTCTTCACAGCAGCAAGCGTAGGCAGCTTTTCAGAAGCAGAGGATTTCTGCATGTCAACGTTCAAGTTACACTAGAAAGACAGGAGTCGGCACCAGGCTTGATCTCGTCTTCCACCTGAAGCAGCACGTGTGGGAGCACTGTTAGGAACTCGCTCACGAGATGCGCCGATAAGGAACCTACTACCGCGTAAGCAGACCTGCAGCCAGCTACATTACAGACGAGCTCTCGGCAAGGAGGAAGAGGAGGAGGGAGCAGAAGAGCTTATCAAAGCAGCACCATCTCCAGGGATCAATAAGGTCACACAAACAGAGAGGGAGAAAGGGAAGGGCATCTCTCTTGAGACTCTTCTGAGCTGCTGACTGCAATCAAGGGCTCCAGCAACAGTCTCAGATGCAGCAGTGGCAGGACACAAGCGACCTCAAGGAGAAACGGCCTTCTAGCTAAGAAATTAATTCCTCATTACCACAGCCGGTTTATTCTAACGCTCCCACTCAACAACTCAAGCTCGCATCACAAGCAAGCACCAAGCCACACACCAGGCTGCTGCGAAGTCCAAGTGAGATCAGACGGCATGCCAGCATGCGTTACTGGACAGGTAAGGCTCCGAGGGCAGGAAGATAAAGTGCACAAGACTGGATTTCTCAAGTGAACTTCAATCTTTTTGAGCATGAGCTGGCCCTGCATTTATGCTACGGTAATGTCTGCGGTGACTACTCCCATTTTCAACGCACTTGCCGAGAAGGCTTGGACAAGAACCTAGGACAGTAACACGCTCAAGTAGTGCCGACGTTTTGCCCCGGAGAGCAGCAAAAGCATGTTCGACAGCATGGGACACCAAACAGGCTTTACCTGTAGCTGCACTCCCCTCTTGTCTTCATTTTCTACATGCAGGCGAATCCGTGCAAACTTTTCATCGGAAATGTGCAGCATGATCATGCCATGCAGCTCCATGTTCTGCAACCCTCCGTCACGGCCACAAGTCAAGGAAATTTTCTCCTCTATTTTCATGTGCACGCTAGACAGACAGGAAAAAAAGCAGGCATCTCAAGTCCTACGCTTGGCATCTAACAGGCAAGATGAGAGATTAGTTAGCGCTCAGCAAGGACAGGCTACGTGTAACAAGCAGGTGCTCCCAAGAGCGTGATGGCCCCAAACGGAATAGCATGGACGGCACAGCGGATGCTAACGCTGCTCTGACAGGTTAACTCAGGGACAGGCGGCTCCAGGGATACGAGCCCGCAACGGATGGAAGCCCAGATAAACAGCAACGATAACAGCATCTCGACATGCTGGTCATTTGAAAGCCCTCTGCCGCACAGCTGCACGGGTCACAGCACTAAAAAGTTCTGAAACGCTATGTGTAAAACAAATCGTAAGCGCTTCCATCCTAAGCCCCCATAAGGCAGAACTCTTTGTGCCTGAGGAGCAGGAAAAATGGCAGCTATTTTAACTCATCTGAAGGCAAAACACTGGGGGGAAAAAAGCACAGGAAAACTCTCAACCTCAGCTACATAGTGGTTGTACGTCCCATTTTAGTTAAGGCGATTCCAAATCAAACCGGCTATCTGCTTTTTGGCCGCTGTGCTGTCCAAGATTTTGCCCGCCATTTTTTAAAATTAACAGGCCGAGTGAGCACAGGGGCCCCAAATGGCAGGAAAAAGCCTGCTGCGAGAACCGAAAAGGAAGCTAAGCTCACAAAGAAACACGTGCATCGCAGACAGAGGCGTGAGGAGACTGCTTTCAAAGCAAGAGCAATACCTACCTCTCCATGTTAACGGGAGGAGCAAGAACTTTGGCTGCTTCTGTAGACCGCTTGCTGACCGAAGTCATGATATTTTCTCCTTCTAATTTCAGCTTGTCCACAAAGTTGTCCACCTCCTTCCCCTTCGCGCCAAGTTTCAAGGCTTTACTGGGTCCTGAAGGCCTAAGCAAAAGGCATAGGAAACTCCAACTCAGCTCGTGGCAACAGACTCCTCCTTCCTCGGGTGTCTTAGTGTTGTAACCTGACTGTCCCAAGAATACAGCGTTCACCTCTGCAGCCTTTTTTGGGGAGAACACGCATGAAACCGATTATCTCGTATGTAGGGTGCTAAGCTATAATTTATATCTGGATTCTGTTCCCAGTATGGCCAGTAGCTGGGACCTCTTTTTCCTCACGCTAAATGAGAAGCCCACCGTCCACCAAAGACTCCGGAGAGACTATGGGATGCTGCTGTGGCACGCAGCACAAAGGCTCCTCAATAATAAAAGGTGGGATCTCAAGGATATGCAACATATACCGGCTTGCAAGCACCCACGTCGGAGGCTGGGAGGTCAACTCACACAGATCGGCCAACCTTAAGGGGAGGCTTTACAAAGGCATGACAACCTCTAACTGTACAGCAATGGCAGGGCTACGCGTACAAAGAAACCGTCTTATTTGGCATGTGCTTTCAGCTGCTGCTGGCTCCAAGGAACATCGGCTCCCTACTGTAGACCTACCTGGCAGGTGCCGGTGCCACCTTGGGCTTCTCCGTTTCAATGATTGTCTCTGTGATCATTGCTGCTGTTGTGCCCCCAGACACAGCCGAGCTACCAAAGCCACCGAAACCGGGTGCCTTTTTGCCCTGCCTCTCCGCGTCCCTCCTGGCCTGCTGCAATTCCTTCGCTTTACGGCGCATCTCAGCTTTTGCTTCGCGTTCCTGAGTCTGAAGCAGAAGACAAGAGGCTGATAGAGCTTTGCCATCTGAATCTTATTCTGCACAGGAACTAAAGGCATTGGCTCATAAATCCTTTGCGAAGAAAAAGGGAGCGAGAGAGGGACATTTAGTTTACAGAAAAGCTAAATAATCGTATGACCCCTATCAAAGTGGAATAACACCTTTGTATAAAAAAAAAAAAGAAAAAAAAAAGAAAAAAAAAAGGCAGCATTTCCCAGACAGGGTACTCCGCTGTACCAGGCCCGCAGTTATTTCCGCTCACCTCTCGGACAGCTCGGAACACCTTTTCTTCATGTGAATCCATCTCAGTGAAGGTCCGAATTTGCGCCAGGTTTACGTTCTCACGGTAGCCCAGGGCAACAATTTCATCAAAGGCGAAAATCAGGTCGAAGCAATGTTCAGAGATCTCATTCTCCTCCAGAGCTCGACAATATTCAGGGATCTAGTCAGGGAGGGAAAAACATTCTAAAGGAGCATTCGTATAAGGATGAAGTTTTGCCACTGTTAAGTTTTTCTACACTAAAACACTTATACCACCTCTTAGCTTTGTTGTAACCCTAACTCGGAGGAACCTCAACACACACAGAGGCCGGCGAATTTTCTGAAGACCCTTTGAGATCCTGCAAGACGACAGCTGCACAAACTCGCCGCTTAGAAATGCATGTAAAATACTGCTGTGCTTCTAACTATCGCAAGCTGTAATGTCATGTTATTTTTAGAAGGAATATGGGTGTTATCTTAAGAATACAGAGAATATTTAACGCTAAATTTATAACATCATCCCTTTGGTCTCACCAGCTGAACTGCAACTGAGGATTCTTTACGTGCGGTTCAAAAATACCATCACAACTTCAAAGCTTACTTCCAGGTCAGGAAGAGGCTCTGGAAAATCAATTTGCCAGGTGGAGGCGGACAGCGCTTCGGCACCAGCTCACTGGCAGGTTCCCTCACAACGGCACCGTATCAGGCTATATACGTGCGAACTCTGCATTAAGCGACAGATCCTTACCACTCTAGAGAAAAGTCGGAGTGTTTCTAGGTCTTCCAGGATGTTGCTGTTCTTGGTGGTGATCAGCACCATGTAGAGCTTCTCCATCGGCTGATAGACGTACCGCACGCTCTCCGTTTCCACAAAAGTGTGCTGCTTCCCTGTGTTCATCAGCTTCGGGAAAGCCGCCAGCAGCCCCTCGATGCGGGTCCGAGTCATCTCCACGAACTGCCGGGAGACGATGGCCTTCCCCGCCTTTGTGCAGACGGCTGCTGCCAACAGCACCTGCAGAGAAGGCAAGCGCTGGTTAGCTGAGCCTCCCACACCACACAGCCTCGGCAAACCCGGCCTGGCACAACTTGCTCGAAGAAAGGATCGCTTTCGACTACGTTTCATCTTCATGTGTACCACCCAGTCATCTGATTTTCCTCAAACACTATTTTAAGTCTCTTTCTGTGACCAGCACTGGGAACTGAACTACTCCACAAGCAGATCCACCTCTGCTTTTCCCTCTCTCCAGTCCGCTCTCTGTTCCTGTGACATCCTGAAGGAAAGCTCTCGGTGCTCCACCAGTCAAGCAGACGCAGCAGATCAGCCCGTTCCTAGGCACACAGAGGTGTGACAACCCCCCCAGAATGCTTTAGGGGAGGCTCTGGGTTATTGAGCTTTCCCACCAGCCTGGCCCCAGCTTACAAGTAAACACAGGAATGCTGTAAAACGTGACATTTCTTCCCAACGCTGCATTTACAGTAAAGCCAGGTTAATAAAATATTGGCAGCTAGATTAATCTCAGGCCATGGATGACTCTCCCGGGCATTTCACAGATGCTATCACACCAGCAATAAAAAGGTAGCAAGGCAATTGCCAGCCTACATTTTCTCATTCCTCAGACTGCTGAGACTTCCTCCTCACATTTCTTTCACAGAGATTAGCTGCCTAATTAAGTTTGTCAGGATAAGGCAGTTTCTGCACTCTAGATCTTTTAAATCCCTGACTATTAACAGGCAAGTACCAGAAACTCTCACACACAGACCAACCTCAGCCCCAGGTTGACACCGCTCTGCATCCGCACCTTGGTAAGACTGCCAGGCTCTTTCTGGACTGCCCTGGGGCCCTGCAGCTTGACAACTCGGGGACAAACATATCCTGAAGTACTCACAGCTCACAAATAAACTTTCTCTCTGTAAGTACTCCCCAAAAGGACTCGGACCACGGTGCAAGAGAACCGGATGGCACCAAGGATCCCCGCAGCACTGTGAGCACACAGGTCTACTCGTTAATGGAGCAGTGAGCCAGCCTTCGATGACCGAGACGGCCATCCAACGATGCTGTGGGCGGGCAACAAGGACTAGCTCTGGGAAAGAAAAAGCTCACAGCATTACACACTGCACCGATACGGGAGTAGCTGGCCACCGCCTGCGCCTGGCTGCACCTAGCACTCAAGGGGACAGTCCCGATACAACAAACGACTTTTAAGAGAAGTCTAACGCCGCGTACCTAAGGCTGTGGCCACCAGCTCCT
>NW_010528013.1:0-565 GCF_000687285.1 Phaethon lepturus
GATAGAGTGGCTTTGGTGGACACCTGGCATCAAGCCAGGGTCAACCCACCATACATATATAGTATCTCATATAACATTTTAACATAAATGGTTGAAATTAAAGGTCCCCATTTTTCTTTTTTATGAGGGGCTATTATCTAGCTAGGATATCTGGTTGAGGACCATACAGCAATATTAATTTCCCATTAATTGCTGTTGCACCTGAAAATGGAATACAGTAATGTTGTAACCCTAAAACGGGTAGCTTATAGCATCTGTAATGTATGCTTGCAGGGATAAGATTTGGTTGTCAGGTCCTTTATCAGGCAGATGCTGGTGCGGCTGAATGAAATTTTGATCTGCTATAATGTGATTAGCTGATACTTCTGAAGACAGCTCATTTACATCTCTGCGGTCTTTATACAAAGTCTGTGGATTTAATTTTGTGAATATCTTTTTTTAAAGAAAAAAATGTGTAAATTTATGTGAATTTCACAGTTTACTGACAAAGCAAAAGTTCTTAGGTGTGGTAGAAGTTTGAATGATGTTGCGTTAATTTGCAAAAAAAAATATTTTTTTTCCCTAC
>NW_010528013.1:600-1423 GCF_000687285.1 Phaethon lepturus
GAAAATGCCAAAACCCAGGATACCCTGCCTGGCAAATGAACATTATCACTCTCATATGAAAAACTGGAAGGTTCCAGAGAATCAGTTCTTTTGTCTTGAAAAATAGCCTCTAATTCACTCCAAATATGCTGTCATTATGTCACTTACTGTTTTGGTCACAATTAGTAACTTGCAGAGTAATAGAATGGCATAGCAATACATTTTGGTGTCACACTGGGCTGAAACATAAATTATACATTATTGATTCTAAGATTTATGATATTCATTTAAAGACTTATTTATCCTTTCAGGGTAATAATTGATATACAAAAGATGCATTCAGTAGGTATACAATATAATAGAAGAAATTTTAAAAATAGAAATTACAAGAATTAATTCACAAGCCTTCTGTCTGTCAGTCTGATATGGAAAGAAGCATAATTTAGAGAACTTCCTTAAGTGTTCAATTAAGCTGTAAAATCCCTGTCAAAGGATAATAATGCAGGTGCTAAAAGCTCATGTGCTGTAAAAAAGAGAGAGGACAATTTATGAAGTAAAACCCCGTAAGTCTATTTAGTATAAAAGGCAGCACTGTGACTTAAGAAGTCTTGAGCTGCAAGTTGTGTGACTGGTGAAACATTTTAGGGAAGTATCACTGCACTGCCTACTATGTTTCGTCTTCCTGGATATTTGCTGTTAACCTTTGTCCGAAACAGGGCATTGAGTAAGATGGATCTTTGGTTTGATTCAACACAGATAACTTTCTGTTTTAGTATAATTATATTTAAGCATATGTGATAAATAAAACCTAGGAAACCCATTTCTGGCTATTAATTACAGATAC
>NW_010528014.1:0-524 GCF_000687285.1 Phaethon lepturus
TGCCTGAAATAAATGGGTTTATGACAATGTTTCACCTCAGGGGAAAACATGTCCTGACAAGGTGTAGTTACTCCAGTGCCCTGAGGATTTGCGGTGCCTGGTTTCTTTAGAGAGCGTTTTACTGACTTCTCCCAAAGCCAGGGACAGATTTATACCAGTAATAAACAAAGCAAAACAAAGAACCAGAGCAAACAGTTGATAAAAATCTACATTTTGCCCACGTTGTTTGCTATTCTGGATCTGCAACGAAGGGAAGGGGCACGGGCAGGGGCCGGGGAAGGGGAGGGGGAAGCTCTCTACTGTTGGCACATCGCCTTGTTTCTGTCAGGTAAAAACTCTCCCCATGCTTTTTCTGCTCCTTCATGCTGGCTGCCAGAAATCGTTACTAGAGCAATACACCAGACGTCTCTTAGATTGTGAATTTTCATAAGCCCTCTGCTAACAAACCAGAACTGCTAATTTAAAAGCTGACACTAATGCGCTTGGTGCGAGCATGGGCTCGTACCCGCCGCTGTGACAGTGGC
>NW_010528014.1:601-2334 GCF_000687285.1 Phaethon lepturus
TCCCGGACCGGGGCTGCTCTCCAAACGGTTGGAAGATCTCGTTCCTCAGCAGCTTCAGGGAGCACGGCGTTGCAACAGAGGTACCACAGGAGAGAAGTCAGAAATGAGCTTGAGAAGAAACTGCTCAGGCTTGTTTGGAGCAGACGTTACAGCAGCTCGGGCAAGACTCAGCGCGTGGAACGTCTTTCTGCCGTGCACAGGCTGACATGCGGCTGTCTATTTTAAAACAGCATTTAACATGACTAGAGGTGTTGGATGGGTGCGGGAACACTGGCTCTCCCGAGCTCTTCTCTTGCTGAGCCTGTCTAGATTACCATATGTTATTCTGCCGTATACTTCATCCTGTTTTATTTTTCATCCTTTAGCACATATGCTTACAGCCCTACTGCCTGGCACCCATAAAGTCTGAATTTAGCTCTGAATAAGTCACAAACAAACACTTGCTTGGGGCAACAATCTCTGCTTTTCACCATCCTCACTTCCCCACCCTGCCTCGCTAAAGAAGAAAACAGTCAGGCAGTTGGACTAGATGATCACTGTACGTCCCTTTCAACTGAAAATATTCTATTCTATTCTATTCTATTCTATTCTATTCTATTCTATTCTATTCTATTCTATTCTATTCTATTCTATTCTATTCTATTCTATTCCTGCAGTCTGTGCCATGGCAAGCAGGAAGGCAAACGGTGCCTGCGACGCACGAGTCGCCCTACAGTCAGTGAGAGAACAGCCACACTTCAGCTCAGGATATATTTAAAGCCTCCTAAAGGAGAACAGCCACAAAAAAAATAATCACAAAGGAGGAAATGTCATGGACTTTTTGTACGGGCCAGGCAGCGAGCCAACCTGCACGGAGGCAGGCGCCGAAAACTGTGCATCCGCGGGCAGCGAGCCAACCTGCCCGGAGGCAGGCGCCGAAACCTGTGCAGCCGCGGCGGCTGCTGTCCCTTCCCTTCAACATCAGTTCTGGGAAGTCAAAAGCACAAAGCAGCTGTTCCCCTTGCTGCAATCGTGTTTACTTAAAAAGAACACGCTTGTTCCTTTTACCTTGAACACAGCAGGCACAAACACCACCAGGAACATTGCTTACTCATGATTTCTCAGCCTACCTTGCCAGGCAGAGCTACGGCTCGAGGAGATTTCTGTCTCTGCTCACTCAGCAGGGCCACCCTCCAGACCCTTGCCCCTCTGCCTCTTCGCCACACACAGAGCGCGGCGGGCTCCGTGCCCGGGACCGAGCGCGCCGGGGCAGAGGGCTGTGGCGGCTCGGGGATGGGGTTTCACTGACCACCACGCAAGGGTGTCACGAATGGCAGCTGGGTGCACGGGGATATTATTTTTAGTTCATAAGGAAATATTAAACTTAAGAAGTTGTCCATGTGTTCGGGGAAATTATTCTATTGTGAGACGGTTTACAATCACGCAGGTGCAGACCTTGCCAGGTGCGCCCAAAAAATACTCCACCACCAAAGGTGGAGAAGGGGGAAGATACGGAAGGGCTGCATCTAACACACCAAGCCAGCAACATCTGCCCACCTGGCTCAGGGCCGTGCACACTCCTGCCTTGCCGTAGGGTCACTCACATGATGGCAGTTGTCTGTCCATCCATCATTCTGGCAAATCCTGCCTTTCCCTCCAGCGCTGCTGAATGCAAATAAAGCCACTGCCCAGCCGCGCCCCGTGGGTCGCAGGACGCCCACGGGTGGGCTCAGCCCGCTGCTGAGCCAGCGTTT
>NW_010528014.1:2801-3207 GCF_000687285.1 Phaethon lepturus
CCCGCGGGGGGCCCCGGCCCGCTGCTGAGCCAGCGTTTCATGGGGCCGAGATGCCGCCGTACCAGAGGGAGACCAAGGTCCTTTGTCCACTGAACCCCCTCAGGGCTGTGGATTGTAAGTCAGCGTTGGAGCCGCTGGGAAACGACGGAGCGGGGCGAGGGACTTGTGCTGCTCCTTCCCCATCGGCCGCGCTCCCCTCACGAGCGGGGGGTTTTTGTGCCCACTCATCCCACGGACTCAATGCACAAGCTGTTCCTTCTCCTGCGTGCATCATCAACACCAACACGGGCCCTGCGTGCCCAATTAGCCTCTTAATGACACTGGGTAACTGCCCTGGCTTCAGCCCCTCCGCACTCATGCGGGCGGCGGGCACGCGGCGAGCGCGGTGCGTGACGCTCCCTGCCAG
>NW_010528015.1:0-21352 GCF_000687285.1 Phaethon lepturus
CAGGTGGGGTCAGCCCGGAGCGGGGTGCCGGCGCCTCGCACCGTACCGTGGGATGTGTCTGCTCTGGAGCTCTGCCCGGCCCGACTGCTGCAGTGCCCGCGCTGATAGATTTTCCTTCTGTTGCACTGCGGTCGCGGATTTACTTATTTTAGTGTTTTGTGGGGGTTTTTTTGTGAGGTACACAAACTCCTGGGTGAGGTACGGGGCCTGTGGATAGAAAGGCGTAACTGCAGGGCCTGGCCTTAAAAATACGTGTATTGACATGAAAGCTTTTACTTGTTCAAAGCACGAAGTTGAGACCTCTGTCCTCGATCACTGAAATCGTGCAACTGCAGCGTAGGTTCCCTTACCTGTTAGGAAAGCAGCTGCACTTAGAGCACGGCTGTTAAAGGGTTTGGTTTGTGAAATACACAGATTTTAGGTGGCCCTTGGTGAATGAGCAATTGCAAGGACAGATCTGTATCTCAGATGCACATAAACCACTTAACAGAGAGTGACATTCTTCGGAATGGAGGGAGCAAGTGAAAGAGCTGTGCTGCAGTGCCTTTCCTTTGTGTCAGCAAATATGTTTGCCTTTATTCCGTTTATATGGTTTTTGTATTGGTTTCTAAGTACGCAGTGCGGACAACTGCTGTTATGCTGTCTCAGTGAGGTTGAGAGAGACAATACTAGGACTTCACAGCTGCAGCAGGCAATGTAGCTGAAATAAAAACTACAGGATTTAAAATAAAGTGAATAATTCGTTTCATCACGAAGTAAATATTGGAAAATTATCTTTGCATATTTTACAAACAGAACTGTGAAATTTCATAACTTTGCTGTCAATGTGTCTAAAACATTTAGACTAACATCAGTCACCTTTTAAGCAAAAAAACAGCTTACATACTGTGAGTACAGCATGTTCTAAAGTTTGTGATTTATGAATCGGGAACGTGATTACACTTTTTCCTCACACTATACCTTTCCCTCTATGATGGAAAAATGCCCAGGTTTTTAATTAATTT
Organism: Phaethon lepturus; assembly: GCF_000687285.1. NCBI lineage: Eukaryota > Metazoa > Chordata > Aves > Phaethontiformes > Phaethontidae > Phaethon > Phaethon lepturus. The sequence goes on from NW_010528015.1 coordinate 1,005, forward strand.
ATGTTTTAAAGCTTTCAACAAAGGCACAGCTGGCATTTCATAAGGTTATTTTCTTAATGTTTGCCATTCTATCTAGTTCATTCCTGAAGTTTTCTTTCCTGTATAATTAGGGCAAAGAATGACTTTGTGCTATAACTTGCATTTAAAACTTGACAGAATGCTGGCTGGTAATCACACCAGTTTTTAAGAAAAGAAAAACATCTGGAAGCTGAAAATCCTTAGTACGTTATTGGAAGTGCAGAACAACATTCATTATTTGGCTGTATTTGGAGAAATGTAGAAAATGGACTTAATGATATGGTGGATTTTTAGGAGCAGTCATACAGTAACATGAAAATCACCTTAATATTTACCTTTTTTAATTTGTGGGATTCTGTTGAATGAGGTATTCTAGAAAAAGCTTTAAACATGGAGGTTAATACACAGATATTCAGACAAATTTAGTGTTTATATGTGTAAAATGTTCAATAAATTGGAGCCCTTGCTTGTTATCCTAGAAATCAAATTAGGTAATTGGTGAAATTATGGATATTAGATAGGGAATATACTTAGCTGTGGTTTTGGTTTTTTGGTTTTTTTTAAACAGCATTTAGATTACTGATTAAATAATTCTTGGAAGGAAGAAAGAAGAGTTTTTATTGTAGGCCATTTTTGTTTTAGGCCTTTTTGATGTTTTTGTCTTGTAACCTTGTCCTCTTGTGTGTTTTGGTTTGGTTTTTTACATGTTTAATTTTTAACCTCTTTTACTGATATGTTTAGAAACTGTAACATCAGTTTCAGCCTTCAGGCATGCAGACCTTTAAAAGAAGAAAAACCCTATCTGTTAGGATTCATCTCAGAACAAAAGCAACATTGTGTGGCTGAGCAATTTATGGGACCTTTTAGGCCAATACCTATGGGTTCAAAGCAAAAAGTGGAAAACCTCAGTAGTGTTGTATGAAACGGCATTTAATAAATGCCAGCCTTAAAGATAACTATAATTTTAACTTTTCTGAATTTAGTATGCAGTAGGTTTCTATTGACATAATCATATGTAGATGCATATATGTACGCACATACTCAAAAACATACTGATAAATGAAATGTTGATGATGGAACAAATATGTGTGAGTTATTGTCATTGCAAAAAGCCAAAATGTGGTTGTGAACAGTTTTCGTATTCTTTATAAAGGTTCCTTCGTATTGGAATCTATAGAAAAATTAAATATATTTCTGTTACTAAATTAAGTTATAGTGCATAGATATAATTGGCACTTAAACTTCCAAGTGTGAAGACATTCTAGCTCTAAGGAATTCTGCAAGCTGGACTTGAAGGAGTTAGGACTGGTTTTATATATTGTAGCTGAGTTAAAAGGATTGGGTGATGTACCTCTAGTGCTATTATTCTTGCCAGAGGTAACCGGAAAGACTAATAATAAGTATGTTAGAATTTGAGTAGTAACATGAAAGGTGCTTAAAAATGAGCTTAGACTGTGTTGAAGTTCGTTTACCCTAATAAGATACTTTAACATCACAAAACTGCAAAAACTGAGAAAGAGCAACTTGTATTCTTAAGGTTTTAATTTCTTAGGTGGAATAGAATATGTAACTTTTAAAATAAAGAATCCTTGTGACATTTTTGTGATTTTTGTTTTTCCTATCTTTACTTTCCAATTGACCAGAAATGCACTGAATCAGACATTATAGAAGGAGGCTAGAGATACAAGGTAAGTTCTGTACCTTAAAACAATTAAAACTTTTGAAATACATTTTTTATAAAGCTGCTATTTTTTAGGGAGCAGAGTATCACTTTAAATCGTGCTGATTTTATAATCGTGTTCAAATGGAAGGTTTTCCAAGAGTGATGTTCTCGTCCAAAGAGGAATTTGGGGTTATGTAGTACCTATGTTACATAAGCTAAGAGCAAGTTACCGTGATGTTTTTGCTTTGCCATTTGATACGAGTGGTTTTTAATCACCTCTTAGAATTTTGACTTAAATATTCTTATGTTGATTGAATAATATTTTCTCTTTTTTAAAGGACTGTTATGCTTGCAAGCTTCACAGATTATGTCAGACTTTTTCTAAATGTTAATAGTTTTGATATTGGTAGGTAAGACTTTGGCCTCTATAGCATTTTATTTTTAACAATTATTCTGCAGTTACTCAGGCTAGTAGCAGCATAGCACCAGAGACTTTAACAGCACAGCGCTTCTAAAGTACCACCAGACCCAATACGTTTTGATTAAATAAATCCAGTTATAGATGAGGAGAGGAAACTTCAATCAAGAATGTTTAATGGCTGCTGATAGAATTCCGTTTCAATAGGTATTAGGAAGGGACTCAAGCAGCTTAGTAAAAAAATAGCTTAAATGATGTCAACTGAAATGTTCTCAGTTACGGAACTGTGTGCCTCTGATATTCAGCTGGTATCAAAATGGTGAAAATTCTGATCCTGCCCCCTCCTTCCCCATCTTTTGTATGGGAAAAAGGGCTTTGTTGGGCGGGTGGGAGAGGTTGTCTTATTTTCAGAATAAACAAGACAGATCATCAAGCTGAAAGCCTCCTTGATAATTTCTACTGGGGCCCCTCTAAGATGATACAGAGCATTGGCTCCACCTCTGCAGAAAAAGCCAGAAACTGCACACAGCTTTCGTGGCTAAGAACTGCTCCAGAGGATGGAAGAACTGCAAGACGTACAAAACCTCCTGGATACATAACACCTGCTGTTTGTATCTGGAGCACTGATGTATTCCAACAAACCCCAGCACTCTAGTGTTAGGCAAAAAATTAGCAACTGGAAACACTTAAAGATAGGGGAGCTTCCTTTAACCTGAAGGTAAGGTGTGTTTTAGGGTTGCATTGAGGCAGCATGAAGAAGAGCAGGTTTGATTAGACTTGGCAAACCAGTTCACTTCAGGTCCTGGTTTAGTAAATCCACAACCTTTGCTTCTTACTGTGAATATATCTGCTACTTTTTTTAGCAGCATGACTAAAAAAAGAGATCAACAACTGAAATTAAGCCTATTTGCACTTGACAACCATGAATGTTTCATGTTTGCTTCTTTAAAGGAAATTATTCTGTGCTGCATTGAGCACAGTGAACTATTCTTCCTGGCGTTGTTTCTTAAGCATTTTTATCACCTGAAGTTCAAGAGACTGAATTGCATAATGTTAATTATGGAACAAAACTTTTTCAAACTTCTGTTCTGTGGTGAAGATTGACAGCTGCTATAAAAATATTCTTTGGTGCTGTTGAGGCTCTGTCGAAGCCACAGCCACAAAAATCTTCCATATCCTGGAACTCCAAAGCAAATGCGCATTACAGAATTTATTAAAGTGTTCAGATTACTGTTATTAAATCCAGATGTTAATATAACAGTGTTGCACTTGTGCAATAAACTGAATCTCTGTGATCGTTGACTCAGTAGACGGTGTTTTAAGATTTCATATCTGGGTACTTGGCTAAAGCCATTAATTAAATGTTTGAAAACTGGCTTAAACCTGGGCATGATGCCAAAAGCAACAAAGTGAGAGAGAAGTCAGTTAAGCTCATTTTTGATCTTCACATTGACTAGTGAAACCCAAATGAACACTAAAAAGAAAGACAAAAAGATGAAACCCACTGGTTTTCTACTTCTCAAACTGAATTTATGAGGTAGTTAGCCCTAATTTATGTCCCTGTAAAGGATGGGCAATTGTATTTTTATTTCCATGTTTTGTTTCTAATGTCAGAAGTCTGCTGTAAGGCTAGGGAACAGTTGCTGAAAACTTGATTAAAAATTCTAGAGACATTAAAATTAGTTTGCCAGTCATTCTTTTTTATAAATGTAAAAGAGGTAGCTCATAAAAATTCATCAGAGAAACTTGTTAAAATAGAGTTCAAGCTGTTAGTGTATACCAGTAAAGTCCAGTTAATACTCATAAATGGTTCTTATATCTCATGAAGTGGTAAGTTTCTCAGTATTTCCTATTAAAAAAAAAAAGAGACATAGAATTCCAGCTACTGACATTCTGTCTAATTGCATTGCTGGCACAATCCTTAATTTTGTTCCCCTTTTTTTAAAAATTAAAATGTATTGTTTGGTAAAGTTGTAGTCCAGCAAAGCTTTAAGCATGTGTTTATGAGACTAAATGGGTTGCACGAAGTTGAACATATGTTTAAAGCTTTTCAGGATTTAGAATCACATGTTAGTAAAGCTGTAGGAAAGTAATAGTTTTGACTTAACATAAGCAAAGAAATCTGTGTACAGATGTCATTGTAACGGATGTATTCCTTCTTGCACCACAGTGCAATTTTGTGTATAGGTAGTCTCTTTAACATTGATATGTATTCAGTGTAAATTGTGAACTATGGTCTTAGTAAGTGTTTATACTTAAATGTTACCTAAGAAAACATGTAATGTCACTGTTAACCTCATGTGTTTTAAAACGCTGCATAAGTTGTATGGGTTATCAGTAGTTTTGTATGTTGTGAATTATCAATATTTTTGTATTTTGTGAATTAGCAGTCTTTCTCCGCACGTTTCATTCTTGTATGTAAGTGGCTTTGGAAGTGTGAAAGCGAAGGAGTGTGTTTGTGCTTTTATAATCTTTCTTTGGTAGTAATCAGGCAGACGAGGGCTTTGGAATGTGTGCATTTTGAAAATGGAGCTTGCTGAATATGCTGAGATTACTATACAAAAGTTAATGGGATCTTTATGTTCATTATGCTTGGTTTGAATTGTACCATTTGTGTATTATTTCAGGAGTTTTTTGAATGGACTAATGTCTCTTAACTGTTTTGGAGAGCTTGTTTTTTTCATTACAGTATCATGTTATTTTTTAGGATTTTCTCTTTAAAAATTATAATTTTAAAAATATCTTTAAAAATATAATTTAAAAAATGTCCTTCCATAGAAAATACAACTTAAGACAGATAACCAAAAGAAATGCCTTAATGTCCTGCTAATTATTTTCAATATGTAAGTTGTACTCTCTGTACAGCTATACTCTTTATCAATATACTTAGTATATTTATAAGGTTCTCTTATAAATAGAGACTACTACACACCATGTAGTAGTGATGTGCTAGATTTTCTGTTAATTCAAATCAGTAAACCAATTTTTTTGAATGGCAGTATGCTTGTTCATATATGTTCCTCTCATAGTTATACTTGTGCTTGCTTCACATCCAACAGAAGGAAATAAATACATGTAGGCTCCTAGTAAGGAAATTCTGAAAATAGATGAATTCAGACTCTCATTGTTTTAGTATCGCTGTGCAGCAGCATTTGCTATGAAGTTGAATGCAAAACTGGCAATGAAGCTGTGTGTTTGCACATCAGTTCTCATTTTTAAGATTTTCACTATAATAAAGTGGTGTTTTTTAGTACAGTTGCAGAATGTAATGCTAGCACTCCACAGGAGCAGATGAACTACTAATTAATGTATTTTTGCAAGCCTTGAACTTTTTTCGGGTAAGAAATCCAAAACTTAAATACAATTTGCAAGTAGTGGAAGTGCTCATAATCCTTGCTATCACTGAATACTGAAGAATTGCTCCAAAAGCAAAGTTGATCAGTTAACAGGTCCTTTGTTTAGGACTTACTGTTATTTCTTTAAAAAAATTCCAATGCTTCTTTAGTTTGGCTTATATAGTTTAGGTAAATATTGAGAATAATCACAACATCATCACACAATTGTGTATGACCTTACAGGAATGACTGAAAACCTCACCATTTTCTAGTTAATGTATGAAACACTGTAATTTCATTTGGAGTTTCTGTACAGCAGAAGATTTTAATGTCCGGTTTATGAGGGTAGTGCTCACTGTGTTTCTACTAAATACTTCATTCAAGCGAAGTTACTACTTTATTATACAGTCTTCATTATTTCTGAATTTGTTTGGGTCATTTACAGTAATGCTTCTTTACAGTAATGTCAAATAATACAGCAGCACTCAAATACTTCCACTTGGTGTAAGATAAAGGGGTTTACTGAGCAAATGCTATCAGTTTCTGTGAAATGTAAGCCGTCTTTGTGGTTATAAGGAGTTACAAGTCTTCCAATGTGAATCAAGCTTTATATAAGTCACTCTACATCTGTAGACAGTTTCAACCAACTTTCTTTGCTTCTATGAACAACATAGTGTAATTGGTGATTTCTTCTGGAATCGGATCAGCACAGTGAGGCGAACGGTTCTGGCTGCGGTAGATCCAAGTTGAGTGGTTAATGACTCCCTCCTTCCTCTGCCAGATGTTCCACCCTTCCTCTGTTCTGCCAGCTTAATCATTTGACTGCTTTTTTACCAGGTCCTGTACAATATGCCTGATTTTAAAAAATCGTCACGCAGAACTGGGAAAACAGAAAGGTGGAATCTCTGGGGAAGGGTGAAATGCAGACGGTAACAACCTACTTCAGCCAATAGTTCATCTTTCTCTGCCCTGAGAAGGTTCTGAGCAGGAGCAAAGGTGGGCAATACAGAGACAAACTAGAAATCTGAAATGGCACATGGATAAATCACTAGAAGGTACTTTCCTTTTCTGCAGACTAAACCAGATTGATAGTTGACAGGAGGCTCTTGAACATAGGCACAGTTCTAAATCTAGTGTTTCTCAAATACTTGGGGCAGTAAAGGGGCCAGAAGGTAGTCCAAAAGAGAGAATTCGGTAGCATCTCTGATCTGTCTGTGGATTCTTGGCATCTGTAGGTAGGTTTTTGAACGCTAGGCCTAAGCCAAGCGTTATGCTGGCTGGCGGAGGAACATGGTCAAGAGAAGAAAAGATATATTAAGGATGGGTGGTATACAGAGCATTTTTGATGGGTAAAGTGGAAGCTGAATGAGAAGTGATTTAGTGATACATGGAGGATAGGAAAAAAATACAGAATTCAGGAAGAGGACTTGAGAAAGAAGGCAGGTACTGAAGCGATCTGGGGAAGAAATGAACTATGATCTGATGCCAGAAAAGAAATAATGAAAATAAGTCAAGAGAAAAAGAGAAACCTGGGCTATAGTAATTATAATAATATTTAATGAATATCTTGTTTTCATTGGATTATCAGTAGTTTTCCAACAGGGTTTCTGATAAAACTTTGTAGTATATTGTTTTGCAAAAATATTTTTAATGCTGCTCAAAAGAATGTATCTTTGATGAAAGAGTGGAATTATGTAGATTTTTTTCATCCTTTTTTACTGATTTTATTAATGATTAACTACATTTGTAGTGTTAGTGTGTTAGTAAATGGATCTAACCAAGTGTTTTGAGACATACGTACCCTAATAAATTACATTTGATGACTGTTAAGTGATGGAAGTGTCTTGCATATCAGAAGCGGTCCTAAAGCAAATATATTTTCTCTTATGCTGCTGATGACCAAAAATGTCTAGTATACAAATAAATTTAAAATTGTTATGTAGGAGAGCAATTATGGCTTGAAGTATTTTTAGGCTTGTGAGTTTGTAAATTGACTGTTACTCTAGTTTTGATGTGTTCATGAAAAGAAATGTTCAGTAAGAGCTTTTTCATTAGTATTATGCGGAAAGATATTAGGAGTATACATTAAAAAAATACTTCAGCCTGTGTTTTCAGAATTTTTTTTGGCTTACTGAAGCTCATGAAGTTTACTCCCTATTTGAAGTACATTTTCAGCTGAGGGGAGAGAACTATTTAGCCACTTAAGTTACTGAAACATGATTAAGATGATACACATTGTCTTTCGGTGAAGCCTCTCATTCCAGCCCTACTAGAGATTTTTGCCTGCTCAGGTTTGTTCTCCTAAACCATTTCAGTTCAAGTTAGCAAAGGTAACTTTGTTCCAACTCGTTAAGCTGATTGAGCTCGCTGTGGATAAGGAGCACCCATGCCAACAGCTGACCCAGCAGTGTGGACAGGATCATCATAACCAGAAATGGGGTGGTGAAAGATCATCTGCAAGACTGGTAATTTTGTCAGGCAGCAGAGTTGCAAGTGGACTCGGTGGTTCTAACAGAAATGCCCTGTATTTAGTCACTATGCCATTGGACCTAATTAGTCAATAACTACTTTAATTTTTTGTAAATGTTTGAAGTAGTCTAGTGGTGGCGGGTGTTGGATGTGAAGTTAAGGAATAACCTTTGGTAAGAGCTGTTTAAGTTTTGTAATAATAAGGCAGCGTTGCACGGGAGCTTTCTGTATCAGTAGAGCAGACTTCAGTGATGGTGTCTCTTCCTTTTTAGTTCAGAAATATCCTGTTCTTTAAATTGGGGGCGGGGGGCGGAGGCACAGACAGTCTGGTTTTTTTACAGTCATCATATCAGTGTTAAATTGATTCTTTGTTTTAATTACTTTCATTGTAAATTTCTAAATGTTGCTTTCCTTAAAGATGATCTGTGAAAATAATTGGTCTTAACTTTGAAAATAATTAGTCTTTACTGCGTGAAGGAAATAATTTGTTGCAGTCAGGTTTTCTCATTTTACATATATGAAATGTACATCTTTGACTACAAGAGGCCTTTTTTTCCCCTATGGTTATTAACTTTCTGTTGAGTGGTTCTTGAGATTTTTAAGTCTTTCTGAAGGCCGTTATGTTTCTTGATCAGCTTACTCTTGGTTACTGCCATTTCTGCATAAACAGAGGACTTTTTTCTCTCCTTTATGATTGAGGGACGTGAGAATGATGATTGTTTTCTAAGGGGAAGGTTTAATGGCTTTTTTTTTGATTTCAAGTTGTATTAAGAGAAAATCCCAAGAAATACAGAATTTAGATGTGTTACAGCTGTTCAGTGTAGCAGTTTGTGCAGAAATCTACTGTAAACAATTTTATGGTTACCATCGATCTTATTTATTTATTTTTAAACAAGCAGCTTTGTAGGGAATGAAATACTGGAACACACAATAGTTTAACAGATAAGACTTCTTTGAAAGTGGCCTTAGGCAACATAAACTCTCCTGACCCAGAGTTTCTGCCCTATTAGTCTTCAGTTAATTTCAGTATGGAAAATGGAATTCAAGTTCATTTTAGCTTTGGAGATCGTGAGAAATTCGTTCTTAAAGCTCTGAGGGCATGGACTGTGGATTATAGCATTAAACTGTTTAGAACATTAGAGTTTCCAGGCACCATACTAATAACATACTTTTTCTGATTATTTTAGAATACGGGTGTTGATCTGGGGATTAAGCTTGATTACTTATAATCTTGGTTCTGTATTTATAAAGAAAAAGTAAGTGATACTCCTTCCTGTGGTCTTATCCTGTTCACAAAGAGTATTATTCACATGTTAGAAGAAATGTTCTTGATTTGAGAAGTAAAAGTTTGGCTTTTGTTTACTAAAGAGTGTTATTTTGTCTTTAACAAATTTAGTTATTTTTCTGTTCAAGTTATAATACTATGTTTGTGATATTTCTTCATGCTTAATTTCCATTGTTTAGGAAGCTGGCAGTTGTGGTTTTGTGGTTTGTGTTTTTTCCCACCTGAAAGTCTTAAATGCTTGGAATTTAGCATTCTTTTAGTATGCATCTTTATTGTATCTATAAAAAAACACCCCACTTTAATTGTTGGAAAGGTACTGCAAGGTGTAAATCTGTTACAACTGATGTAATTGCATTCACGTTCTGATCTTTTCTCACTGTTGTATAAAACATTAGGTCACTTCATATGATGTGGGATGTGGGCAGCTGAGCAGTGAGTGGTTCACCGTTACCAAATGTAACGTGACATTTTATTCTGTTGTCGTCCAGGTAAGGTGTAAGAACTTTTCTTTAGCCCTGCTATATCATTAGGTGTAACTCGGAGAAAGTGTCAGTTGAAGACTGAGGAGGGAAGAGGTTGTTCTCCTGAAGCCGTGAATCTAAATGATAGCTGGTATACAAGTGACAAAACAACTGTGCTCTTCCCTTTTGAGTGCTTTTTAAAGTTTTGTAATAGAAAGTAATACTTTTAAGCCAAGCAGATAAACATATTTGTCCAGTTCCAGTAGCAGCTTTGGCTATAAGAAATGAGAAGTATACTGCCCTCATTCTAACAAATACAGTAGAGAATAATTTACGTATATTGAGTAGAAGTGTTGGCAATAGCATGAAGTGGTATTATGGGACTGCCGAAATTTTGTGTCGCTGCCTCTTTAGTTGAGAAGGATGAGCATTCATACCCACATGGCGTGCATGTGACGAACACATGTACATAATGTATGTAGCTAACTGTGAGTTAACTTTGGGAGCACTAGGAGAGCCTTCAAAATCTTATGGTTGTAGGTCACCCAGTGGTTTTGTCTAAGCAGGACAGCAGAACTATAAAAAAAATCATCTTAAAACTTCCATCACCTTCTTTAGTTAGCCCTTAATTATACTTTTGTTGCTATTAAAAATGTGTCGCGTCATCCAATGTAAATTGATTCGTTGAAAAGGAGAGATGGTCCCATGAACTTGTAAATCAGGCATATTAGTTGTTTGGTACAAGGCCTCTGTTGACTTCCTAGTTAAAGGAAACGGAATAGAAGCAAAGATTAAATGCTTCTAATAACTTGCAAAGTAAAAGCAGTCATTTGGGACAGTTAAATACACATCATAATGCTCTGCCATGCTTTTTACAGGGTGGCTATGTGATCATAAATAAAAAAAGAGAAAAGAGAATACTTTAGATGAACTCTAAGCACTTAGCGTAAATAAAACAAAGAACATTTGGTAAATAGCTGCTGCTTAAGATGTACAGAAAGTTGATTTCTATGGTTGTTTATTTAAACATTAAGCTGTCACCTAAGTTTTTCGTTTGTCCATTAGTGGGTTAATTTTTACAAGTTTTAGTTTCAGAAGTTAAGAGCAACAAGTTGACTGGTTTCCATGGGAGCTAATTCAAGTTATTGTTTGCATCTAAAAGTAGCTGTGTTCGTACTAGTCAATATGCAGCAAAAGGGTTGTGAAAGAGGTTTTTCTAAGTTGTCGTAAGGTTATGAGTAGGGACTACTTAGACTGAGTATCATCTGCATGTGTGCACTGAGTTGCAGTTCCAATATAATAATTTTGATGTTTGCAAGATCCCCTAAATTGAAGTTGCTAGTGGTCCCCAATTATGCTATGTTATTTTGAATTAACGTCTAATCAGTATTTAGTTTACTGCTGAATGTGAATAATAAGGTAAATTCTGCCCTACAGAAGTTTATGGTGTTTTTTTAAGAGGTTAAATATCAGTCTTTGGTAAGCAAATATTATAATAATAAAATTTTGCTAATCTCAGTAAGAGTGTATAGAAACACAAAGAAGAAAAGTGTATCTTTTTCAAGAAATTTCATTTTGTAGAAATGGTTGTGTAATGTTCAGTCCTGCTTATGAAGGAAGGTAGAAAGTAGCATGTTCAACGGGAAACAGTCCTGCAGTTCCTTCCTCTGACTTGAATCCTAATGCTTTCCTTGCTTTGTTCAATTCAGGGGCTTGGTTTACAGGCACTAAAATAAACAGAATAGCACCTGCAGCTTAGTCATAAATGGGAACATCTTGAAGTAGCTAAGCAAACAAATGAAATCATGGAGTAATTTAACCTTTTCTGAAATGTTTTAGATGCTCTACCAACATTCATTTTTAAAATAGATCTGCATTTTGGCTATCAAAGGACTCTGAACACATAAAGGAGTTGTTAAAGGTTATCATCCAATTTATTGATAAAAGTTACTAATTGATTATTTTCTGAATTGTTAGAACGTCTCTTGTAAAAAGCTCTGTATATTTTATCTTTTTTTTTTTAATAAATGCCCGCTTCTAGGACATGACACTGTTTAGCCATTGTGTGATGTGTTCATATAAATATTTGACCTTTACTCCAGACTTGAGCTATCAAGCACTTTTATAATACCAAAATGAACATTTGTGGTTTGATTTTTTTTTTTTAATTAATATGTTTTCAACTTCAATTACATAAATAGATTCTGCTGGCTACACTGTTTATGTTTGCTGGCCACAGAAGACCATGGAGCACATGTTATCGTATTAATTCCTTCCACAAAGTTCTGTCATAGACCAGGAGAATTGAACTTGCTTTTGGCAGGTAAATCTGAGTTGATCTGGCAATTACTTGAACACTAGTAAGTGCTTCATATTAAAACTGATATTAAGAGCTTGAATTTTTAAAATTGGAATTCAAATAAATTGCTTCTGAAATGATATGTCACTTAAGTTTTATTGGAAAAAAGATCCAATTTAAATGTGTAGAGTTCTGCAAGGATAAGAAACTAGAAGATCTAATTTAAATGTGTAGAGTTCTGCAAGGATAAGAAACTAGAAGCATCATTTGTTTGCACACCAATAACACACATGGTTTCTTTGTTTTGTTGTTGTTTCTTTGTCTTGCTAAATTTAGGTATTATAAAACTTACCTTGTGTTGTTTTCTAAGCTGAGTCTAAATTTATTCGCTGCCAGTATTAATACAGATATTTTAAATTGTAGTAGAGTATTAAGCAAATGTAAAATATTGACAATCAACATTATCTTCATAGACTGAAAAATAGGAATGTCACATTTAGATTTTTCTGAGCATTTGCAAACAACATGTTTCCACGCACAGCATGTGCGTGTGTGTAACATCTGAACAAGATATTACTTCATGTTTTACCTTTCTAGTTTAAAGTATTTTTATGAAGCTGTTTATTTTTATGGAACTAGTGAGGCTATGTGCTGTAACAGCTTTGTGTTTATTTAATCAAGTTAACCCAGCTGAATGACTTAGCGTTGCCTCAATATGAGCGTTGTTGACTAAGAATATCTACAAAAAAGATGAGATTAAATCAAATTATGTCTGCTCATAAGGTGATTAAAAGTGAAAAAAATTATTGAAGACTGTACCTGGAAGTCCTTCACTTACGACAATTTGTAGGACAGTGTTTACCTGTTATACTGTCAAGTATTGTTGCCATAATTCTTGTTGCTACTGAGTGCTCAGGTGGCAGCTGTTAGGAAGGATGGACGACTTAGTTGTAGATGAAATAACATATGTTCTTACTGTGACTCAGAGTTTTCAACATGAGTTAAGTCTTTATGAACTTTCTGCTGCAAACAGTACTGTACTGTAAGTTAAGCATAATGTAGCTTCTCCTTACAAAGCGTTGTGTCAGTAGGAGGTATATTAAAAGATGTTCTGGGTTACCCAGAAGAATTAATAGATGCTAGCTTCCATGCTTGGTTTTAAATAGCTTGCGCAGCTACCTAGGTGACCGCATCTCTCACATGATAGAATAGCAATGAAGTTCATACTCTTCTTTAAAGGAGGTTGTTGACTGTGTGTTGTCTTTAAGAGGCAGCTAATCCTAGACTCTACTTTTGGTCCATCAGACTGTTTATTTATTGCTTTTTGTCCATGCCTCAAAGTTCTTTTCATAACTGCTTCTTAAAACAAGATGGTAGATTTGAAAAGTTTTATCTAATCAGTAAACAATTGAAACGTTACTTCTATCTGAAGGGATTGGTTTTCAATAGTGACTTCAATATTACGCATATTGAACCTTGGCTTGCTATACTTAAAATATTTGTAAGAAGTTTAGCATCTTGGATAAATGTTATTATTTATTACAGTTTTAAAGCCCATGAAGTGTGAACACAGAAGATAATTGTAATAGATGTACTTAAAACATTTTTATGAGACCTTTAAGTATTTGAATACTAAGCTTCACAACATTCCTGTAAATTGTATACTTTCCACTGCGGGGTTATGTGAAGCCTAGAAGATTTTTACCAAATGGTATTTGAATAGGTTAGTTTTGAGAAGGCAGTAGCATGAAAAAAGTAAATCATCTGTATGGCCCTACACAGCAACAAGGTAAGCTTTAGATTGCCCACGCTGTAAGGGAGCTGGGGGAGGCTGCCTTTGTTCGTCACAGACCCACGCGCTCTGCCCGATAGAGAATTTGCACATAGCAAGCCCCATCTCCCGTTACGAATGCAGTGCCTTTTTTTTTTTGCCTGGAGATGGGACCGGAAGGAATGTATCGTCTAGTATTCTGTTGACTCATCCCCTGCCTCTGTCCAGATGCAAGTATTTTTCTATACTTCACATAGTTTATGGTGTGCATTTGCTAGTGTAAGCTTATTTCTTTCCAGACTTCAATCAGTCCAAAGACTTAAGGTTTAAAGATTCCGTTCTAAGAATTAGTGAAGAGAATCTCAGTGTAGCATTGTCACTGAAATATGCAAAAATGTTAAATGAGTTTTTGGAGGTCTTCTAGTATCTGCTCAGTGGTATTACTTTAGCTAGAGTAGACAGTTACCAAAATTTAATCTCAATAATTTATTAAATAAAAGAGGAAATTTATCTGAAATATTTATCAGTCCAGTCTTGACTCCATGCTCCTTTAAGAAGGATGTCATTCCAATTACTGGTACGGTGAGAAGCATGACAGGACCTCAGTTCTGTCATATACTTCTGCACACTGTTTTTTAAAGAAATTAATGGTAATAGAGTTTCTGATACTGCATAATCCAAGATGATTACTCATAGTTAGTCAGCCGTTGATATTTCTCATCTTTTTCTGCATTTGTCTAATTACCTGCGTAAAAATAGCTGTATGATTTAAGTCCTTGTTGCTGTGTATTTTACCACAAGATTTATCCTCATTAATTAATATAGCAACACTGTATTTTAACTGTAGGATTGTAATTTCTCCTTCAATGTAATAATTAAATGTCAGTTTTAATTGCAAAGTTCATATACTGTATACAAAATACTTCTAATTAGAGAGATCGTATGAGAAACTAACTGCAGAATTTGAAAGCAACACCAAGTTTTTAGCAGTGTTGACGCTGCTTCTCTGTGGGAAAAGGAACAGCATCATACAGTGTGAAGTGGAATACTAAAATGGTTGAATATTTTCAGGACTTTTTTTCATTAAAAGTGTCTTTAGGTCTTTTAATCTTCTGTGAAATACATAAAATGAGGGTCCTAAATCTCAACAGAATGAGCAGTGTTCTTGCAACAGAGGCAAACTTAGTTTGAGACGTTTTTGCCAATCAATGAGATTAGGAATGTCAACAAAGAATTAGATTAACATTTTCCGTTAACTTACTGATGATCTGGTTGATTATTAATAGCAAGTACTTTCCATGTCTATGTTCATTTTGCACTCAGTCACATACTCATCTTTCCAGGTTCTAAACGCTATTTCAGTAAGTGGATTTGAAAGCTTTTGAGAAAACAAAACACGAAAAAAACCAACCAAGCAAAAAAACCCTTTTCTGTAACAGTTTATTGTTAAAATTGCAGTGCTAAATGCAAACGGTTGTTTTTTACATCTTTACTATTTTAAAAACACCAAGATACAAGACTTCTAAAAGACATGTTAGTGTTTCAGAGGAATAGCTTTAAGTGGCTTTTAGATACTTTGCAAGTATTTCCAAAGCTTTTTTTAATTGTTGTTGTTTATCTTTCAATTTTGTAAATATAAGTAGTCTTCAGAGTTTGTGGAAAAATTTTGTATGGACATGCAGAAAAAGGTATTCAGAACAATTATAAAGGGACGTCCAGTAGCCTTTCATGTAGGAATTTAATAAGATCTCAGATATATAATAGGATGCAGCACAGCTGAAATTAAATTGTGCATATATGATATGTGCTGGCGTCTGCCAAGTAGGTCACGCTGCATTTTAGAGGTCACAGAGAAACCATTATATACTAGACTGAGGAGCATTACTGTCTTTGTAGCAGACACCTAGCTTTGCTGTTGCTCCAGGAACTGACTGGAGATGGATTTCCTGCAGCCAACGCTACGATTTGTTTCTTAATTTTCTTTTTACCCCTTGCTGATAGGCAGCATGCCAAGAGGAGTCATCCTTTAAAAACATTGCATCTTTTCCTCTGTTCGGAGCGGGTATTTCATCCCCAGTTCTTGTCTCTGGGAAATGACTCTCTTAGCTTACAGTTAGCCTATTGTTCCGTGAGCTAAATGTCCCTGTGGATTTTGAAAGTTTACATCCAAGTCCTAGTTGTGGAAGAAGGAGGTACTGAGCATTTTTCCTGTGTAAAAAAGCAGGTACTGAGCATTTCAAGGGTCTGACCACCGGGACTCGGCTAATTTGAAGATTAGAAAGGAAGTTTGCTGTAGGCCCATCTATGCACTTGATAGGGCCAGCTGCATTCTGAAAGCACAATTCTTGCCCTTTATGAGATGGAAAGAGGAATTGCCAAGTTAGTCTCATGTTGTGACTTAGCACATTATCTCAGATACAAATCATTAATGCTCACTGTTCAAGTTGAAGTAATATTTGAAACCCTAACGGTCCCCTAAGTGCTTATTACCACTCTAGTGTTAGAGAACATCATCCCCACTGTACACATTTTGAAGGCTTTCTAGGCATTGACAAAGACATCCAAGAGCTGAATGCAAATGACCTTCATTGGCAACTGTTAAGAAGACCTGCTGGATGTGGTGCTTAAGCTTTTTAAGTGTCTTTTTTAAGTGTTTCCTGACACATTGAAGAAAGAAAAAAACAAAACCCCCAACATTTGCAATTCTAGTATTCTTCCCACTAAAGATTCTGGTGTGTTACAAACTGCTAGCTATATCATTGGAAATTTTACTGAGTTTTATAAATGGAGAAAATTAAACATAGGTGATTTGACTGCTGATGTTCACACCACGATTCTGTAATAAATCCTGTACTGGAGCCTGGTATTGCTAATATCTAATCCGTACTAATGATTTGATACTACACTGTGTATATTGACCTAAGTTCTTCCCAGGTGTAAATGAGTGAGCAATGTTAAGGTCGGCCATTTGACTTGGCCAGAGTTTGACTGCACTATGATTCTTGAACTGTTTTTTTCAGCAGATTTTGAAAATAAAACCTGATTTACTGTCTGTCATCCAGATCTTACAGTTTGTACCATGTAAAATACCAGTTCTAGTGTCTCAAGTATCTATTTTCCCCCCATTCTAAGATTTTTCTAAGGAAATACACTTTTTCTTTTGAAGATAAAATGTATAAAAATAAAAGAAGCATTTGTCTTCAGCAGTTCAGAAAGATAGCAACCACCTACGATCTGTGAGAACACTTACATAAGGCTCATACACTGTACAGGAGTTCTCCTTTGCCAGTCCTGGAGCACTGATTCTATCTGGTTGTCAGATAAATATGATCCAAAGCCTTGCTTGCAGTGCTGCTGCATATTCTATTTTGATAATCTACTCTGAAAATTGAGTAGGAAAATAATTTTGTTCTAGTTTTCACTTTATTACTCTTAAACATTTTGCTGAAATCTGTGTAAAAAAAAATAAGACAAAACCAGGCAAACAAAAAACAAACCTGAAATCCTTTGGGACTGTTGGAAGAGTAGTTTTATTTTCGTTGCTACAAATAAGATAGTACTACACTTTCCACACTCTAAAAGTAGAAACGGTTTTTGTACCAAGTAGAGTGATGGTTCATACAACTTAATGAACCTTTAGATGTCTTAGTTTCAAGGAAAGGACTGGAAATCCCTGAAGCAACAACTGTTTTCTGTCAGATTGGCATTGTATAAAATGGTGCTTTCTTGGATTATGCAGAGTAGAATACTGAGACTTTAATAGTACAGATATATTTTTTTTAATTTTATTTTTCTGTACATGTTTTTACTGTTGAGTTTATGTTTATTAATACACTTTTGTGTATAGGTCTGCTTAAAGTCAGGGGTTACATAGATAATGGTTACCATCTGTAAATGCAGATGGCAAATATAAAATTATTTTTCAAAATTGAGGAGGCTTCAAATAAATGAGAAAGGGGAGGAAAATGTGTTATCTTTAATATAAAATATAATAGTATCATGGTACATTAAATTCTAAATCAGAGAAGTTTCTCACTTTTGCACATGATGACTGGATACAGCATTTATTGTACAGGGTTTGATTTTAATCAAGGTGAACTAATGCTTTCTCCTACTGTTTTTTGTGTTTGAATTGCTGATGTCCAAACAATCGGTTATATTGGAAATGTCATAATGAAATACAACTTTTGAAAACTGAAGATAGATGAAAGCAGGTGTTCTGCATATTGTAAGTCTAATTTCACGTGAAATAAATGCTGCTGGTTGTAACCTCCAGCTGATGATAAAGCAATTGTATGCATCTTGGCTAGCGGTTAAAATGAGCATGTTAAAAAACAGTAGTGGTTTATTGTCTTGTATATACAACAGTAAAATGATGTTGTTTATATAGAGGTTTGGTTTTTTTCTTCTTGTCTGTTTCTGTTTTTTTGTTTGGAAAGGTATTTATCACAATGATTTTTATCTAAGTTTCAGAATTACTTTTTCCATCAATAAAGAAAAACTTATGCCTAAGACAAACTAGTAATTTTATAGATGCTGAGTTTAGATGTTCTTTCTAAAAAGTTGAACAGCTGAATTCTCCTTTAGAGTCTAATGGAACAAGAGAGAAGAATCAAATTTATTGTTTATATTTTATTATTGCAATTCTTCAATTTTTTATCTTTATAGTATTGTTTCGATGTTTTGGTCATTGATTCAGTATGGAGCTGTCACTGATCATAGTGTATCTGAGCCAGAACGTGATGATGCAGCTCATAGATTCTGTCCACCACCCCTCCCCTCCCCCGCAAAAAAAAAAAAAAAAAAAAAAATCCCATATAAATGTTGGGTGGACATGTATGTTTTCTTTTCTGGGGAAGGTCAAGAGAATTCATTGTTCTAAGATCAAAATATTTCCGTAATCTGATATGGTAGCAGTTCATCAGTAAAAATGAAAAGAAATTAAAGCAAAATGTGATTTGAGATATGACGGAGGAATTTGAGGAATTTAGACTTTCTGGGAATTCTAGAATGTCTTCATTCAAAGATGATGTAGCAACATAGCAACAGGGTTGTTCTAGTGTTAAAGAATCATTTGGGAAAATAATTTTTAACAGCCTAGAGGTAAAGGGGCTTGCAGCACCCTTGCAGCAAAAAAAGATGAGAGAGGGCCTTCTGCATGTAACAGTGTGTAGTGACTCACCCTGCTCTGTCAGTCAGCGTAGGCAACGGCGTGAGGAAACAAAAAAGGCATCAGCTGTGGTATTTCAATGTGCATGCTGCAACCTGTTTTGGTTTTGCTTCCTAGAGGCTTGTTCCGGTGAAATTCTGTAATGGTAAAGGATGGTGAACTGATAAATAGTGGGTGTTTAGGCTTGCTGCAAATTTTTTTTATGAACAACTTTATTTTTAGTGGTTAAAATTGGTTTTCCAAAAAGATTTAAGACAAGGAATTTGCAGTACCTGAGACTTTGCTGTGAATTGGAAACTTTCAAATTAAGGTTAGAGTTCTGCATTGGAGAACCTTGGTTTTAGACATTTCCTAATAACCAAGTTTGCGTACGGTATGAAACCGTAGTAAAAACTGGGATCTGAGAGACACAATCACCAGTATCGTCTGTGTTAGAGCAAAACGGCAAGAGGCAACAGTCACAGATTGCAGTAGAAGACATTCTGTTTGAAGGGGGGCGAGGCATTCACAATGAGGTTACCCGGAGGTGGTGGAATCGCCAGCCTTGGAGACTTTCAGAACCTGACAAGACAAATTCCTGAGCAGCTGTTAGCCCTACTCGGGATTGGGGGATGGATTAGATGACCTCCAGAAGGCCCCTTCTAACCTGGTTTAGTTAGGTTCAAACCACGATTAAGCACACTTGCTGTGAGAAGTCAACTTGTTTTGAGATGCACTGCAATGTCGCCATCAATATCATTTAATATGTTGCATATAATTCTTGCGTGCCTTGTTCTTAGTTAAATCTGGACAATAAAACACATTTATGTACATTCCTGAAATTAAAATTAAGACATGGACATGTAACTAATTTAGCAGAATGTTGTAGAAGTTAAACGGCTTTAAATTAGAGCAAGATACTTTGTTATCTGTCATGGGGACAAGGGTTAGTCAAAGCCAACATGCAGCATAATAGATGTTAAACCTTTAGTACAAGAAGGTGCTTCTATTAATTTCATATGGATTTAATAGCATGAATACAGCTAATGTGGTTTAATCTATTTGAAAAACTACGCTAAGGCATAACTCATAGCTCATAAATTGTGGATAAAATGCTGTGAATATGAGCAGATAAGGAGCTAAATTTTCACTTAAATTCTGAAGAGACTTGCTTGGTTAATAATGTACTTAATTTGTATGGGTGAGTGGGAGTTTGAGGAGAGTGTAATGTCAGGAAATCGAATGAGAGCTGGGTAAATTATGCTTCTAAAAGCCAAGAACAAAGAAGAAAAATCTTGCATAACAGTAAGCTAATGTGTCTTCATTTAATGTGAAAGCACCAATTGGTAACTATGGAAAATAATGAAAAATATGCACTTAACCATAAGTAATTGTTCTACTGAGGTATATATCAAGCAGTACTTGCTTATATTTCTTATTTTTAAGTTGGCACTTTCAGCAACGTGATTCACAGAATCAC
>NW_010528016.1:0-2272 GCF_000687285.1 Phaethon lepturus
TTTTTTACAGGCTTTTTTATGACAAACTTTACTTTACATTTGACATTTAAAAGCTGATCAGATCTTCCCTCCAGGACAGCAGGAAATGGAGATATTTATTGGGGTCTCAGCGATGCTGGGAGAGCCGCGAGATTTACTCCGACAGCGCGGCAGGATTATAGATATCGTCTGTCCGGCCGGGACGCCGGTGCCGCGGGACATGCCACAGGCGGAGGACAGCGATTTATTGGGAGCTTGGGGCTTGTTTCAGTCCCCCTAAGAAGGTTTGTCAGGAAGGTGATGAGAGCCCAGCTGAGTCCGTGGGGATTCTCTGGCGGCAGGTATGAGGCTGTGCTGGGGTGACCGTGCCGCTTTCTCGTTTTGCTGTTGAGAGGCAAGTGAGAGGTTGGGTTTTTCCACGTTGCCTGCAGCTCCTCTCTGCCCTCCAGACCCCTTCCTGCTGCTTTCCTGCTTCCCTACCTGCCCCTCAGCTCTCTGGTGTCTCCTGCCTGGGGACAGCAGCTAGGACCTGGGGACACATCCAGGGTCAGGGATGGTCTCTTGCACCTGAGGACGTGACTTGGGGACCATGTCTTGGGCCTGGGGGTGGTGTCTTAGGATGGTGTCTTGAAGCTGGGGATGTGTCTTAGGTCAAAGGACAGTGTCTCAGATGTGGGGACGGTGTTTTGGCACAGCCTTGGACCAGAGGATGGTGACTCTGGTAGGTGACAATGTCTTGGGTCTGGGGACATGTCTTGGTTTGGGGGATGAGGTCTTGGGTCAAGGGATGAGGTCTTGGACCTGGGAATGATATCTGGGGATGGGGGACGGTATCTTGGGTTGAGTGACAGTGTCTTGGACCCGCAAAGAGTGTTTTTGGACAGTGTCTTGGACCTGGCGCCATGTCTGGGGTCAAGTGACAGTATCTTGGACCTGGGGATGGTGTCTTGGGTTGGGGACAGTGTCTCAGACCTGGGGACATGCCTTGGGTGAGGGACGCCGTCTCAGAACGGGGACAAATACCTCGCACCTGGGGACACCCTGGGGCCTAGGGCTGGTGTCTCCAACCCTTTGGGGACACACGTTTGAGGACAACATCTCACAGCTGGGGACACCAGCAGCATTTGCAGTGACGGGACAGAGGGGGACCGACCGGCCACGTGTTTCTCCTCCAGCACCGTCACGCTCCACCTCTCCCGCAGCCACCAATATATCACGCTCCCGTCCTTTGTGCCAGGGCGGCTTTCAAGAGCCCGCCTCGTAAAAAGGCACAAATAAAATATTACCGCTGCCTTTTCATCCCCGCGCCGCTATTTTCCGCCGCTAACGAAGGAGATTTCCCCTGCGTGGGAGACAGGTCACCGCCACCGCCGGCTCCGCAATCCCGGGAACCCCTCGGGGACCCCCCACGTCCTCTTTATTTGCTGCATTTGGGCACAAATATTCCCGGGGAGGGGGATTTTCACGTTGCGGCGAAGGCGGGGGAAGATCAACCTTTCCCCTTCTGCTCAGGCCACCCAGCCAGGAAAGCAAGCAGCAAACGCCCATCACCGGGTTGTCTGGGCCAGAGCTGCAACCACGAGCTGGAAGAGGTGATATCACTGCTTGCCTCGGTGATGTCATCAATTTTCTTAGCCAGCTGGTGATGTCAGCAGCCCTCAGACCAATCCCTAAGAAGGTTGTTTGACTTCTGGGCCAATCCAGCTGCAGCACTTGGCCCTGCCCTGCCCAATCCCAGCCAGCGCTGCCCACCCCGAGGCGGGGAGAGCCCTGGGGGCACAGGGGGAAATTTGGGGACAACCCCCCCGCCCCAACTGGGCCATCTCCGAGCCCAAAGACCCACCTCATTCCCAGCACCATCAGGAAAACCAGACTGAATTTTGGGTTAAAAACTACCGGTATTGAGACAACAACCCCAGGTTCCAAGCAAAAAACTCCACTTTCCCAGCTGCACCAGGAAAGCAGGGCTAAATTTGGGCTAAACCCCCTGAAATTGGGGCAAAAGCCCCCAGTCCCCACCCCAAAGACCCTCTGTGCCGGCAGCTCACCACGCACGAGCCCGGGGCCGGGCCCCATCGCGGCGCGAAATTGGGAATTTCTGCTTTTCTGCACTAAAAACGTGGCGGGATTTGTTTCTCCCCTTTTCCCCCTTTTCTTTCCTTTTTTTCCCCCATTTTCCTTTTTTCTCCACTTCCCTCTTCCCTTTTTTCCCCACGTGCGAGCGTGACCCCCCAACGCGCGTGGGATGTCCCCCGTGTGGGTGTGACCCCCCGCGCGAGTGCGCTGCCCGTGC
>NW_010528017.1:0-625 GCF_000687285.1 Phaethon lepturus
ACACACACCGGCGGGAGGGAGGAGGGTGGGCCGAGGGGGGGCAGCGCCATGGCAACCCCGGCCGGAAGAGGAAGCGCGGGGGGTCAGGGGCCGCCATGTTGGTGGGGGACAGCCGGTCTGTCTCTTTCTCTCTCCTCGCGGAAAATCCTATCCCCGAGGCCTCATCTTGCCGGGGGAGGCGGCCGCGGAGCTTCCATGGGGCTCTCGGTAATGCTCCGAGAGATTCAGAGCCCAGAGGTTCCAGCGAAGCCAGGCTTCCGGGCGGCCTTCACCGACAAAGTCCACTAGCCACGCTGGAGCATAAATGCTTCCCGACATTTGATGTTAAAGTGCTTTACGAACTGTAACATGTTCACCACCTCAAATTTCCATTGTATACCTGATAGGAATGCAGGGGAGTAATTGACCCAGCCACGGTCAAACAAGGAAGTGGCGTTTGGCCAGGACGAGAGCCTGTTGTCCAGGCTCTGGCCTCACTCCATGCCTAGCGTTGCCTAACCGCTTCTGGTGCAGTGCTGAGCTACCAGGAGAGAGTGGGGCTCGCTCACGTTGTCCTCGGCCGATGTAGCCTGTCTCCAGCCTGCAGGATGGGGGTGGGCCCCCTGGCGCCGCCGCGGCTGGGGGG
>NW_010528017.1:656-4848 GCF_000687285.1 Phaethon lepturus
GAGGGTGTACTCTTCGGTGGTGAAGATAAAAAAAGAGAATCTGGAAATAGTCTTTGGCACGTAAAGTTTTCTTTTCCACGCATTGTTTTAAAACTATCATTGGGCACAGTCACACGCGTGGATAGAAGGGTTTGATCCAACGAGTGAAGCCAAGACAAAGCAAAACAAAAAGAAGGGTGGTTTGAAGTAACGATTCCTGGCACTGGGAGATAAAACAACATTAAGCAAATGATGGTGATGAGAGCTCAATTTTCTCTGATTTAATATTATTCCACAGGTGAATATTGAGTTAATATGCTATGTAGAGAACATAACTACAACCTGACAAGTGGTTGAATGCAGAAGAGGAAAGATTGCTTTTGTTCCCTTTTTTTACCCCTTGACTGAGAAACTTGGCAATTTCTCCACTAAAGAATATGCCCTTGGCAGCCGTGTATGTCTCTCAATCATTCTTTAGTACAGTGGACCCTATTTAGTCAGAGACCACAAAAGGAAAAATGTGCTAGCTTAAAGGCTAGAAATGCCTTCTCTCAGTGCACAGTGGAGAAAAAGCAGTTAATTTTTTTTTTGCTTCATACTGCCTTTTCTAATCTGCAGAACTTCCTTGAAGAGTAGAGGTAGAGTGGTACCCTAAGACTCACTTTCATTTTTCAGTTAAATAGGAAACTCTTGAAAGACACCAAACACAGTAATTCCCTCACCCCACATGAGCTGATAACTCCAGAGTCCCCTTTCCTTTGCTTCTCACAACAAATCCCTGCCTTCAATAATCTTCTGGATCACTTCTCAGATGAAGTATTCGGCAACCCTTTTCTGTCACAGAAATAGCAGAATTCACAATTTCTTCTGCATATATACACACCTTTCATTTCAAGCATGTGAATCCCCTTAGAAGACAAGTAGTGGAAGCTGGTGAATTCAAGAAAGGTTTCACAGACGACACTAATTTCTACAGACATGCACATATTTACATGTGTGCTTATACAAGCACACCTACTATGTGTGTGAGATGCTACCCTATATATTATATATATAATACACACTGTAATAACATAAGCAAAATATAAATCCTCTCTTCCACACACTATATAACAAAATTTATATCAAATAATCTTGTCAATAGTATTAGTAGAATTAGATTGTATCAGATTTTTAATTGTATAATACAAATCCATACTTATGCTCTAGTCAGATGGTGAGTAGAAAGAAGTTCATATAATGTTTATGTTCAGTTTAACATGTAAATTATAGCCCAATTCCCAATAAAAGAATGTTGCCTAAATTATAAAGGGTTAAAGAGTAAACTATCTTTTCCCTCATGAAGTTAAAATGAGTCATTCTAGTGAAGTTCAAAATAATGCAGCTCTCTACATTTAAAATTCAAAATTTCAGATGAATATAACATGATTTCTCAGGAAGTTCCTAAGCCCCTAAAATAAAATGTGCAATTTTTTTAAACAAGTTAACACCAGGTTGTCATGTTTGTGATGTCTGTAGAACATTCAAAGATTGTTCCAACTAAAAAATCAGAATATTCTGTATGATAGACAAATGGGGGGAGGTGGGGCAGACGGACAAAGAATGGGAAATAATAAGTTGCTTACTTTATGCTAGGCACAGAAAGTCCTTTATTCCTGCAACTATTTCATCAGCTGCCAAACATCTTCCCTAACAAAAAATGACACAACATGGGCTACATACACAGCAGCAGCGCAGCTCACAGCATATCACTCTGTTCAGTGAAACAGTTGGTGCTGAGGGTGCTAGGTCCTTATTATATATATTTCAGGAGGTGATTGCTTTGAACAAGCTCTAATACTTTAGACTGAATGTCTATTAATGACTGTAACAACTGTGCACCTGGAATAAGTTTTTCCAATTTAGTTTTATCCAAAAGGATTTAATCCAGTTAATGTACTCCCAAGCCTGCTCTGGTGAGATTCACCTCAAAAGTGTGTCTTTATCAAAGCAAAAAGGCTAGTTACTGTTTGTAAATTAAAAGTGATGACTTCATAATGCAGAAGTACCCTTCCCAGCCTTCCTGAAGAATGGACCACTCTAGGAGATTTACCTGCCCACAATTTTCAGTGAAGGCTGAGCATCTCAGACATCTTAAATGACTAAAGCATGGTTCACTTCTAATTTTCTTCAAGGTGTTGAAACTCAGTGAAAAAATATTTTGACCTTCAGATTTGGTCACAGCACATTCCTAAATGACTTTTTGCAAGAAAAAAAATAGAGTTTCATAAAAGTTACTATTCTCTGTGTAGGGGTAAGTGTGTGTGTGAGAGTGATATGCAGGCATAATTTTGCTATGTAGAGTAGAAAGCACGCTCCAGAAGTACAGCATAACATAATTGCAGGTCCCTGTCCTGTGCGCTAACTTTAGGAGGTGAGATTTCAGCACTTTTTGCCTATGCTGATGGTCAGACACAGGCTCGGAGATAAGATCTGATCAACAACTGAGATTCCAAATCTCACCTTTACAATGACAGAGCTTTCCCTTAGATGTATTTTAACATACTGAGATAATTGGCGATCATTGTAAAGCATTCAGGTGGACTGAAGCATTAAATAGAGACAATTGATACCAAATTTGACTGCTGCGAGGTTCTGTCTCACCTTCCGATACTAGCTACCCCGGTGCAGGAGGTGACTGGCATCATAAAGCAGAATTGCCCTGTCTTATTACCCCTGTTTACCTCCATGCTCTTTTCAGCCCTAGTTTCCTATGTCACATACTTGCCCTGTGTGACATTTGAACAGCTTTCACATTGCCTACTATTAGAAAGGATAAGGCAGCATAAAAGGAATGCAAGTACCATGTGATATTAGACAGGAAAAGAATAAACAGTAATAACTCATTGTAACAGGTAGTCATGGTATGGTGGCAGTAGTTGGCTCATGTGCTAAAGGGTCCTGGTAGAAAGGAAATTATTTCCAGACAGTGAAGCTGCTGATTAGTAATGAATATAGCATTTACAACTCCTCCAGACCTCTCTGTTCCGGATCAAAAAATTCTCCCTCACCTTGAGAAAATAAATTGGCCACTGGCCTTATCAAGCATCCCAAGAACACCCAGCAAATAAATTAGCCACAAGTTTGCAAAAATGTAAGTAGTAACCTTTCCTCATGCTTTGTCTTGGTGAAGGACTTGTGTATTGAGATAACTACCCTGAATTTGTATATTTTATAGGCTT
The DNA here is from genome assembly GCF_000687285.1 of Phaethon lepturus. Taxonomy (NCBI): domain Eukaryota; kingdom Metazoa; phylum Chordata; class Aves; order Phaethontiformes; family Phaethontidae; genus Phaethon; species Phaethon lepturus. Next base: position 3,857 of record NW_010528017.1, read on the forward strand.
ACATAGCTGTCTGGGGCTTAGTGACCATGAAATGATAGAATTCTCAATTCTGAGTGAAGTAAGGAGCGGGGTCAGCAAAACTGCTACCATGGACTTCTGGAGGGCAGACTTCAGCCTGTTCAGGACACTGGTTGAGAGAGTCCCTTGGGAGACAGTCCTGAAGGACAAAGGGGTCCAGGAAGGCTGGATAGTCTTCAAGAAGGAAATCTTAAAGGAGCAGGAGCAGATGGTCCCCAAGTGCCATAAGAAGAGCTGGCGGGGAAGTTGACTGGCCTGGCTGAACAGGGAGATTTTGCTGGGACTCAGGAAAGAAAAGGAGAATTTATCACCTCTGGAAGAAAGGGCAGGCAACTCAGGAAGAGTACAAGGATCTCGTTAGGTCATGCAGAGAGAAAATCAGAAAGGCAAAAGCCCAGCTAGAGCTCAGTCTGGGCACGGTCATAAGGGACAACAAAAGATGTTTTTACAAATATATTAACAACAAAAAGAGAGCCAAGGAGAATCTTCATCCTTTATTGGATGTGGCGGGGAACATTGTCACCAAGGGTGAGGAAAAGGCTGAGGTACTTAATGCCTTCTTTGTCTCAGTCTTTAATAGCCAGACCCAGTATCCTCAGGGTATTCAGCCCCCTGAGCTGGAAGACAGGGACAGAGAGCAGAATAAACTCCCCATAATCCAGGAGGAAGCACTTAACAACCTAGTAGGCCACCTGGACACACACAAGTCTATGGGGCCTGATGGGATCCACCTGAGAGTACTGAGAAAGCTGGTGGAGGAGCTTGCCAAGCCACTCTCCATCATTTATCAGCAGTCCTGGTTAACAGGTGAGGTCCCAGAAGACTGGAGGCTTGCCAATGTGACGCCTGTCTACAAGAAAGGCCGGAAGGAGGATCCTGGGAACTACAGGCCTGTCCACCTGACCTCCGTGCCGGGGAAGATCATGGAGGGGGTCGTCTTGACAGTGCTCACAGGGCACCTGCCGGACACCCAA
>NW_010528017.1:5052-14485 GCF_000687285.1 Phaethon lepturus
TTGCTGAGTAAAGAACTGGCTGGATGGCCGAGCCCCGAGAGTCATGGTGAGTGGAGTTAAATCCGGTTGGCAGCCAGTCACAAGCGGTGTTTCCCAGGGCTCAGTTGGATTGGTTTTTAGGAAAAATTTCTTCATTGAGAGAGTGGTCAAGCATTGGAACAGGCTGCCCAGGGATGTGGTGGAGTCACCATCACTGGAGGTGTTCAAAAAACATGTAGACATGGCACTTCAGGACATGGTTTAGTGGGCATGGTGGTGTTGCATTGATGGTTGGACTTGATGATCCTGAAGGTCTTTTCCAACCTTAATGATTCTGTGATTCTGTGTTCAGCCTGGAGAAGAGAAGGCTCCGAGGAGACCTTATTGCAGCCTTTCAATATTTAAAGGGGGCCTATAAGAAAGATGGGGACAGAGTTTTTAGTGAGACCTGTTGCAATGGGATAAGGGGTAATGGTTTTAAACTAAAAGAGGGTAGATGTAGACTAGATATAAGGAAGCAATTTTTCCTAGTGAAGGTGGTGAACCACTGGCACAGGTTGCCCAGGGAGGTGGTAGATGCCCCATCCCTGGAAACATTCCAGGTCAGGTTGGACGGGACTCTGAGCAACCTGGTCTAGTTGAAGATGACCCTGCTCATTGCAGGGGAGTTGGATGACCTTTAAAGGTCCCTTGCAACCCAAACTATTCCATGATTCTATAAATACTTGTCCCTATTCATTTTAAAACATCAATAATCCTATTGGTATAGCAAGAAAAGCACAGACAATCTTGTGATTCATCTGTGTCAGTGGAGGCTGCAATTCATAGCTGTAGAAAGGAGTATTCAGAGGTCCACATGTCTCTACCTGCTCTCTCCTGAGAGGAACCCGTGGCACTCAAGCTGAAGAATTTTGAATGCCAAAAGGTCCCATGTGAGAAGGTTTTTTTCTCTGTGAGGATCTCAGTGTTTCACATGGCATGTTAGCATTAGGTGCAAGGTGTACGGGTATGTTTAAAAGCAAAAGAGTGGTGCGGTGTTGCATGAAATAAAGATAAGCCATGGTTCCCCCTGGGAGGAGGGCAGTCTTTTTTTGTCAGGAAAGACTAGACATCTCAAGAAGGAGAATAGAATCAAGTGTAGCCAAGTGACCAGCATATTCTTGAATGCCTGTTTAGGGGATGGTAACAGCAGGAGATTAATAGTTTCTGAAGTTAGTTATAGCTGGATTTGATATATTATTGCCTAGCTTTCTGCATATGACTTTTGGGTCTTGCAGATGAAAAGGAAGAGATTTTGACATTTCTAAATAATGTATCACAATCCTCATGTTTAAAGCAGGTTTGGTGACCATAGACTGTTAAAAATGGATGCTTACAACAATACTGCTGCATAAATTAATGCAAGCAACAGCAACATTTGAGAGCATTTGAAATCTAAAAATAGGGAAGTATTTTTCTACCAGTCTTTTCAATACCTGAGCTAGAAAACACATCTATTTAATAAGATTTATTTAGTACTTCATAATAAGGGTAAGAGTAATGTTGTGCATTAAAACATATTCATGACTGAACAGTGATGCTGCATCATTTGCTATTAATAGGGAGGACGGAGAATATACAGCCTAATATGCAGCCTGTATGTCCCTGGTATATCTGCATGTCTTAGCCTTACTGAGAACAGAACAAAAAGCTGGCAAAGGGAACACAGTTTTAACTATCTGTTTTCACCATCTGAGCCAAAAGGCAAAATATAAAGACCAGACACTGAGAGATGTTCATTAAAATAGTAAACTTCTTTCCACTTTACAGATAACAGCTGTTAAGAATTAATTATTTTAACTCTCAAAGCTATTCTCTTCATGGCTATTGCACAGCTTGAGAGATCTGTCATTTTTGGTTTAGGGTTCGTTGTTTCTCCAAGTTTTTTGCTTATAGTCACACCTCATGCATTCATGTAGAGACAATGCAGTAGCTCTACTGTGAGGTACTAAGAAAGTTTAAAAGGTATTGTTTGTAGAACCGTGTAGTAGACTATGCTGCTAGCAAGCCTTCAGAGCTTGATAGATCTAATTCTTCTGTTCTGCATCTTAGCTTCAGGTCACTGTGAGCTTCTGTATTGATGGGAGAGTGAAATAGCGGCACCATTGACAGATTTGTCTCTTGTAACTCATTTGTACTAGTGATGACTGTGATGCTACATTCTCCTTTCTTAGCATAAGTGTTAAAAATAAGCTGGAGAACTACCTGTGATTGACCTTAGCTTTTGTAATGTTTTTAATTCCCCTTTTCCCCCTCGTTTGTTGTTGTTACATTACTAACAGGCTTGGGCATGTTAAACACAAACATATTCTTACAGGGGAACCCTAAGCAAAACTATAAAGATGTGATTTATACAATACTGAAAAATGTCAGTAATAAAAAGAAAAATATATCAGCCCTTTTAGTAAGATGAAATAATCTAGCTATGAAGTACATACAAGAAAAGAACGCAGTACATATTGCTGCTCCGGATTACAAATGGTACTTTGGCTTTACTCTAGTTTTTTTTTCCTCTTACTGTAAAGTTCTTATATAAAATCCATTTCAAATCTCTTTAATAAAGATCCTTCTGCACAGGGATACAACACTTGCCCATTACCTTCTAGAGCTCTACTTATCAGTCTGCCCACTTCTCTGAATGCAAATGGTTTTTACTCAATTGTGTAAAATCCTGAACTCCAAATATGAGCTTGTTTCTGGCTGATTGTGCTATTATTTTTGGTTCTTTGTTGGCTTTCTTTATAGTTCTTTGAAACAGCGTTGTTAAATGAGGCTAGCTGTTTAATGCCTGTGACAGAGCCTTTCACAAACTATTACATGACAAGAAAATAAATATATCAAAGATGATGTGAGGAGACACTGAACTAAGACCATGGTCTGCTTGTTGTATAAGAAAGGGCATATTGTTGGTAACCAAGGATTCTTAGAGCTTGATTTTTCACCTGCCATGAATCTTACATCATGCACATCCCTGCAAATACAGTACATACATAGTTGATAGAAAATGCTACCACCTGGAAGAATAGCATAAAGGATGAAGTAAGAACAGCCACTACTGAAGCATAACTATAATAGCTGCACCTCCTGCTCGCTAGTTAATAGTTATAGGAGCATTCAAGGAAGAAAATCCTTTCATCATTGAAGTCATACAAAATCCCCACTAATCTCAGTAGGGATAGTCTTTTGCTCAGTTTGATAGCAATATATCAGATACCCCATCTGTTTCATTCTCAGACTGGTCAAGAACTGTATTTTGTCTGAAGTTCACATTTTTGTTCTTTTTTGTTAGAATTTGCCTTCTTTGAGAATGAAGAAGACACTATTATAGTTTAATTCTAAAATTTAATAAAGGTAAACAGTTTCTTCATATAGTATATGGCTAGCTTTGCATCACTGAGAAAAATAAACTGACAAGATTTGAAAGCACTTTATAACAAATAAACTGTGAAAACGTCTATGTTTATATGGTTCCAAAATTAAAACTCAGATGAGATTAATTGAAAAATCTATAGAGATTCACCAGCCTTAAAGGCAACTGGAAGCTGAATTTCGTAAAAAGCCATGCTTTTGGCAATGAAAGCAGGTTTTGATAATTTTAATGAGGAAAAAAGTGAAAATAAGTGGGTTTGAACTTTTGGATTCAACTTAAACAAAGCTGCTGTATTTCATATGCCTTTAGTTATAGAGCATGAAGGCAATTTATTTTTTTTATGTAGGCTTCAAAGTCATGCAATAGAAAACTGTCTCTGCCAAAATGCCAGGATACATAACTGGATTCACATATGGGCTTCCTAGATTTCAGAAATTTTCGTTTTTACTTTGAACTCATGCCAAATACTCTGAACTGTACAGGCAGCAAAGCTCTGCTAGTAGATTATGCTGACATTTGGAATCACCAGTGATTTGTTCTCAGGATGCCAGAACAAGGCTCTAGATAATATTTCACCCCTATCATGAACAATAGAATTCATATGGGGGTGTCTCTCTTTTCAGAGTATTTTTGACCTTTTCATTTGAAGTTTTTTTTTTTTCCACCTACACAGGCAGTAAGATTATTTTACAGGAAGGAGACATTGATATGAAAATGCTTGCAAAGTTATGGTGTTTCTTTAACCAGTGAGTGCTTCTGGCCAAAGTCCCCTGATGAATTTATCATCCATTTTGTGATCTCCCCTCCCTGCAGTAAAGTTTCTTAACGTTGCTAACAACAGGGATGAGGAGTCAACTAGCAGCCTCCAAGCTCAGGATCTGTGATCCAGAAAGAATAGTATTAGTGGCGCTGAACTGAGATAGTGGGACTTTTATTCCAGCATAAACTGTTCCTTACAGTGTTAAGGCTTAATTAAATATTGGTCCAGTTAACATTCTGCCCAGTTTTTGAGCTGCTTTTGGAGTAGGTGGAATTTCCCCTTTCTTCCTGTGAAACGCTTTCATCTTGCCACCACTGCACACGCACATATGTATATCCCTTTAAATTAAATTGCCTCACAGTTGCAGATGGGAAAAGGGGGGCAATCTGTCCCCGGAGACCTCCTAAAGATGACCTTCTCCCAGTTTATCTCCTGGCCATATGCTGCAATTGTAAATATGTGGAAAGGTGATTTTCTCCTTCATTTTTTGGCCTTCTTTACAAATACTGTTCTTGATGATCACTGCAGGAGTTCATCATGGCTGCTCTCACATACAGCATTTGGAATCTTGAACCATCCCTGTGCTGGAGTTTGAGCTGGTGCTACTGCCCAACCAACACGCCGTCCTAACATACATGCATTGCCAGCAGTTAAAAAGTCCAGAACGATACACTGACATTCCTCAGGCTCTCCTGGTGCCCTTTCACTGGTAAGAGTTCCTGCCCTCCAGTGCTGAGTCTCAGGCTCCTGCTCTGCTCGTTGTCCCGGTGGAGGCACGCCTGTGCACAATTTAAACAGTCCTGGATATTTGTAAGTCATGAACTGGTGTGTCATTCCCTCTACTTGCTGTTAGATAGTGGGAACCACGGGGAAATAACATCACGTGGCACTACAGCAGACAGACTTGGCATGTTAGCTGTGGCTTCCGCGTACTGACATGCTGTCAGTGGAGCTTTGCTGCTTCTGTAACCAGCTCTGTAGCTCCTTCTGCATCAAGGGTCTGCGCCCTGAGATTCCAAGGATTTTGTTTTACAGCCCAGTTCTGCTAGGCTGGATCGCACCCCAGTAGAGAGCCCTACCTGTAGCGGTGCCCACCACTGCAGTGAAGATGCTTGTCAACATTTGCAAAGGTGCATCTTGATTAAGCGCAGTCACATGGCTTTATGCAGGTTGTGTTGCAAAAGTGGACTGATGTCCTAAAGTACCTGCTGTCAAAAGAGGAGATTCCTTTGGTGTTAGCAGTGCTCTCAGTGGATTCTTCTCTCAGGTCAGTAGGAAAAAGGCATTAGGCTTGGTGGGGCCATCCCACAGTATCGCATCTTATCTTGTATCTGTTTTTTTAGACTGCACAACGAGAAAGGACTGCATAACTATTTCACCTCATGACAGGTAGGTTCCAGTGCACTGATCCCATTACTCTTTGATCAATAAATTAGTTGTGTAAAAATTAGTAGTCCTAGAGAGGAGAGATTAACAGCAGTGGTTTGTATCTCTGCTGGGAACTGTGTGAACTCTTCTAAGCTCTATGGATATACTTGGGGCTTTAAAGTAATTCCAGATCTGCTTGTCCACTTCAGCTTTAGCCACACACCCCTGTCCTGACACAGTGCCCTCTTACTGCCTGTCCCAACTCTTCTTTCCAACCTGACCACTGATCCACAAAGCATCCACTGGTCTGAGTTAGACCCATATTAATGTTCCAACACACCCTCTGGAATGATGAGGGTGTTGTTGACCTGCCTGGTGAAACAGGCAGAGACTGACTACCTGGCAATCTACAGTGGAAAGAGAAATGTCAGTGTCACTGTGTTGATAGAGCAACGGGCAGAGGTGCATCACTTCTCACAGAGGCACACTTTGTATAACTTTAAATACTACCTGCATTCAACAGCTTCTGCTCAAAACAAGTTTCCACTGAGAGCAGCTGACAATATACATTAATATTGATGGGAAAGTCCAATCACTAGGCAAAAAATTTTCTGAAAAAACCCAGACAGCTTCCATAGAATCAGGTTTATGTTCCAGTTCCCTATTATGTCAGACTACGGCAGATGTCAACACCTAGAATGGTGTCTAGTCCCAGAGGGTGTTGAACGCTTCAGACCAAGCATTTGTAATCCCAGAATGACTAGTACTAAACAAGGAAGAAGGATATGCGTTCCCTTATTTGGTGTAATATGTGATCCATGTGTAGCTTTTGCAGTTTACAGGTAACACAGATATTGCTAACTAACTGCCATAGGTGACTGACTCCCTTCTTATAGATGAGTTTAGAGCCAGCTCCAGTCTTTGGTTGACAAATGAACTCCAGAGGACCTTCTTTCATTCTCTAGGTGCTGGTTTCATTTTAGTAAGAACAGAGGCTCCCAGATAATGACTTTGAGCAAAAGCTGCATGAAAGAGGGAATAATTCACTGTGAATTAAACCATGCACTGGGGATGGTGCGTGAACAGGAACGATGGGGGCATGCATATATAAAAACACCTGGCAGTACATCAGTCAAAAGATGTGCCTTCTTATATTTATGAATATTTAATTGAAATTGCACACAAACTGGTTGACAGCAATGCTTCAGAGCTGATGGTATTAATATGTAACCGCAGTTGTGACAGGAATCCAGTTGCATCTCAGACCCAACTTACAGTGGTGGATTAGGCAGGGTGGGGGCAAAGAGATTCCTACCTTATCCTCACTACAAAAACACACAGAAGTATTTTGCACAGACTGTTTAAATCCATGCTACAGATCTTATACACTGTTAAAAATGCCTTGCAGAGTAAATATTTGTTCATGTTTGTATGCTTACATGCTTGCAAGAGACACTGCCCATATGCAAAACTCTGTGCCTCTGCATTTACACATGCACTTACGCTTTTATGCATGCATATGGGGATTAGCATGTACGTTACTCCATTTTCTAATCCTAGTGAAATGTGGTAGCACCATTACTGCCAAGAAAGGGAACTTTCATCTCCTTCATACCCTTCATACTATTCTCCACTACTGGGCTATGCCTCGGTAATCATAGCTCTAGAGGGAAAAAAGGTGAGCTGAGTTTACCTGCTGTGGAGCTACCACAGAGCTAGGATATTAGCATTGCCCTGAAGATAAAAGCACAGGCAATTTATATGGGTTCTAGTAACTGTTGAAAAATACATGAACTATTTAAAGAGCAAAATGCTTAAGGTGTAAGGTCTCAGTTCGCTACTCCATCCAGGGAAAGTACTAACTTTGCATAGCAGCACTGCAAAAGATGCCGTGGCAATCCCACAGCTGGCAGACAGCCTTCCCGAAGCACAAGTTCAGATACAACAGACTCCTGTTCTCCTGAGTCTAACTCCTGAGAGTCTCCAGGATTAAGGTTATAACATGCATATCTCCTGTACATGCTGTAAGCCCATCAGGTTTCCAAAGCAAACATAAACCTGGAAAATACCTGTGTAAAAGCATTTTTCAGATAGTCAAGATAAATAGAAGAAACTGTGCTGATTACCAAATATATTGCTTTTTCTCCTGTGAATTATAACCAGCTGATACAGCTTGGCGTTAGAAGCACTTTTTGGTTGGAAACTCCTCATCTCAGATGAGATTAAAATTCGGGCCTCAAATATTTATTTTCATGAAAGCTCTCCTAGTATGTGATGTCAGATCTTAAGCTGTTGAAAAACATACGTATCCCAAAACTGAGGAAGGATAATGAGGTTATACTAGCTCCTAAATTTCTCTTCTTTGCTTTTGCAAAGAACATTATTATTTTCCCAGGGGGCAAGTAAACTGTCTTCTGTCTCCATGTTGCCCTATTCTTCCAGCACACCTGAAAATACACATCCCTCTTGCAGAGCATAAATCACTTTGCTGTTTGACCTTTTTATGCCTTTTCTTCTCTGTTCTGGCCACTTCAGCTCCATTTAAGCAGCCTAATATTTCTGTGAGAGATGGAAGGTAAGGAATACTTAGAGACCACAAAAAAGGCCTCGCAAGTTGATTTTTTATTTCAATTTTGTAATGGAAAATCCACAAATTTTGCCTAGGACAACCTAGACCGCTCTTTTCAACACTGTCCTTCACAGCTCAGTACCCTCAACATCTTTCTCACTTCGGAAAAGAACACCTTAGAACTATAGGATTGTAGAGTTGTATCCCCTCAGGTAAACCAGTGCTCTAAAAGTCAGCAATGGTGACCTGAATACAGCTATTTTAGTAGGAATGATATGCTACTCACCTAATCCCAGGCTGAGCTTCCTGTTACAAGCCATCTTCATCACTATTCTTTACATCAAAGGATAGTTTGGGTCACTAGCAATGTTTCCTTGGACTCCAGCTTCTCCCATGAACCCTCAATAAGCCATCATTAGTACCTGTATGATTTACAAAATCTACTTTCAGAATCGTATTCTAACAAGAGCGCTTGTGTGATGGGGGAAAGGGGGCAAATTTTAAGGTCAAAAAAGCTAACCTATGACATTAATACCTGGACCAGCAGAAGCTGGACTAAGTGGCCTTGAAGGGTCGTTGTAGTCTTTTCCTTACACCCGCTTGTACCATCAAGCATCCACGGTGCTTGCTTTGTGCTGACAGACATCTCTGCACATACTATATTCTGACTCTGAGAATTTTCAGTACTAAAATGGCAGTTATGTAGTTACCTGCAATGGTGGCACAGCCCTCTCCCGTCACATGGGAAAATCCTGCGCAGAAGACCCAGTCCCTGCTGTTAAACACATGCTGTCCAGTGCCACAGAAACTACTACCTGCGGCCCTTGGGGTTCAAGGCAAAGTACTTCATCAGTAAGTATGACGAGATTAAGCACGGAAACACCGACTCTAACAAAGCTTCCCTTGTGCAAAGCTAGACAACTCCTCCCATACAACTTTTTCGCAGCTGGATCCCTGAACTCTGTGAAAGCCACGAGTCTTGAGTGCTTCTGAGAACTGGCACACCTGTGTGCTGGTTTTGGCTGGGATTGAGTTAATTTTCTTCATCGTAGCTAGTTCGGGGCTGTGTTTTGGATTTGTGCTGGAAACACAGGGATGTTTTAGTTACTGCTGAGCAGTGCTTACAGAGAGTCAAGGCCTTTTCTGCTTCTCAACCCACCCCACCAGCAAGAAGGCTGGGGGTGCACAAGAAGGTGGGAGGGGACACAGCTGGGACAGCTGAACCCAGCTGACCAAAGGGATACTCCATACCATACGATGTCATGCTCAGCAATAAACTAGGGGGAAGGTTGGCTGGGGGGTGGCTGCTCGGGCTCTGGCTGGGCATCGGTCAGTTGGTGGTGAGAAA
>NW_010528018.1:0-5697 GCF_000687285.1 Phaethon lepturus
CAACCTAGTGATTCTGTGATTCTGTGACACAAAGGCCAGAAATTGAGATTCGATTCCCTGCATTTAACTCACATTATCGTCAAGCTTCATAACATCTTCTAGACATTCATCCAAGGTTTTCTTCCTAGTGTAATTTATTCAGAAACATCAAGTAACATAATACACTACAGACATGGACAAATTATTCTGATAGCTCATGTCCCTCTCCATTAAAAAAAAAAATACACTCCACACAAACAGTAAAAACTGCCATACTGGATGAGAGCAAAGGCCCAGCTGGTCAAGAATCTTACTAACAGCAAACACTGACAGATGGTCAAGCAGGATTTAGACATAACACCCAGTAACTTTCCCAGAAAACCATCTCAGAACCCAATAGTCAAGGTCTATCTGTAACAGCTACCTGCAACGTGCCCTGTGCAAATCCATTTAACATCATTTTGAAATTGTTCTCTTTTTGAGCCTTCTCTTCTCCACAGCATTTTGTGGCAGTGACCTTCACAATTTTAGCAGGGGTTTTACAGGATAGTTGTGATGGATTTAGAATTAGAGAACTCGTAAATCATTTCCAATTGAGAACCTTCTTAATTTCATATTTTATACTAAGTCTCCATCATATTCTCTCTCAGGCTAACCTTTTCCTTTTTACTTATGCTATATCCTTTCTAAGACAAGGCAAACTGAACACCACATAAAATTCAAAATACAAATACACAAGAAATAGACTTGGTGTCATGTTCTGTGTTATGCTCTAATTCTTCTTTAGTAATACCTGACGTTTCATTTACCCTTTTCACTACTGTGGTGATATTTTCAGAGAACTATCAGTGACAACTTCAAAATTTTTCTGGAATAGAAATACTTCATTGGTAGCCTATCACTATATGGGCACACACAGGATTATCCTTCTAACTCTGTTCCTCATTCATTACTGTACAATGAATGTCACCAGCTATTATTGTGACTGTTCACTTTTGTCTGCTATTCTCTGCAGCTAGTTTATTTAACCTGAAAATAAAAATAATTTTAAAATAATAAAAATTGATCCCATGCCTCTGCCTCAGAGCTTCTCTCCCCTCCCCCAGATCATTCACAAACACAACCTCCTGGGAATCCAGTCCCAGTTGAAGGGACCTGTTTTAATCAGTTGAAAATCTACAAAACATCCTTTTCTTTTATCTCATGGCACCATTAATTTTAACAGCCTTTGATCCAAGAACCATTATTTTCAAAGTCTTCTGTAATCATAACGACCTTCTGATGACTACATGTTCCCATGAAGATTTTTATCTACATGTTCCCTGTTTTCAAAGAAGTCTGGAGGATCTGCAAGTCCTTATTTTGCCTTTACAAAGACAAGCTGACTTCTCTTCAAAATATCTGTTCATCCATCTACCTGTTAGTCCTTTTTTAATAATAAAGAATTTCTTAAAGTTTGTACAATAAGGAAATCAGACCTGCTCAGCTGTTGTCTCAGAGAGTACAGCTTAGCTCCTTTTAAAAAGGGCATCATATTTGCCTTTTAAAAAGATTTTATTCTAGTAATACCTGGAGAGTTTAAACAAAAAGGTCACACACAACACCACAGACAGTTCAGCCATATTAAACACAAGTTCCTTAAGAAATCCTGAATAAATGTCATCTCCTATTGATCACCTGTGCCTCTTACCACATTAATTTAAATTCTCTTCTATTGGCACTTGAATCTTATCATTTTTAATACAGTAAAATGAGTCATAGGAACTACTCCAAGCTCAAAAGGTGGGGCAGCCCTAGCTGGTTTTTTCCTTTGAGATAAGCATCTACTTTGGCATTCCACACTTATCTGGGAATATAGTCTTAGGTCTGTACTATCACCACCTTGATCAGTAGTATTTCACAGTCAATTTGCATACCACTTGATTTAGGTCGAACTAACTGAAGTGCTGCTCTGTAATGAGGCTTAATGAGCTCAAATTCAAAAAGCTGTACACAGTTTTCCCCCATGGTGTTCATCTTTTTAAAAGAGTTACAAAAATGATGGAGATAAAATAAACATTAAAAGCAGCAGTAAAGAGATGTAATACAAGAGTTTTAAAAAAGTTTCCAAATAGCTGTTTAAAGTCATATTAGATGTTGACTCTAATCATGATTAGATGTTGAATTGTGATGTATTTTGACATTTTCCAAGTACAAACTTTATTTGTCATTATTCTTTCTACATAGGAAATACTAATTTATTACCCTGTTTTGTCAATTGCATCATCTCCCACTAAGCTTGTTAAATGTTTATTATATTAATATCCTTCCTTAAAATTAAGTTTTCTATCTAAATTTGTCTAGGTTCAGTTCCCCAGATATCTGGAATACAGATGCCTTTTTCTACTAAATAAACAAGCTTTCTTGTTTCTGAAATCTATCCCTATATGTTTACAGTCTGTGACCAAATATTTCCTCACTTTCCTTTGGATAAGCTAAGCAGAGGTTCTTAAGTTTCTCATTTTAAAGCAGGTCTTCCTGAACACAATCTACACTTATAATCCCCTTTCTGAACACTCCTAATTTATCAGGATCCCTCTTCAGGCCAGGATTTGAGACTGGAGACTGTACATATGCTACAAACAGAATCCAGAGTTCCCTCCCTCTCCTCCAGAGGAAAAACTGACTCCCTTCTCACCTACTACATCACACTGTGTAGTCAGATACAGTTAGTTACCCAAGAAAAACAACTACAATTTACTTACTAAATTAAATTTGCTTTGAAGTAGAATTGTACACCAGAAGCACAAGCAATCTTTACTCTGCTCCCTATTCTGTTATGAAAACCAAACGCTACTACCTGGGAGGCACATAATACAGGTCGCTCAACTAACTTCTACAGGCATCAGTCTTAAAGAAGCAATTTTAAATAAGCAAGTATACACACTGTGAGGCAGCACTGATAAAGAGAATGAAGGATGAGAGGCTAGAAGACTCATCCAAAACATTCCCACGGTACAGCGGTTTCCAGTGAATACCACACAAAGCATTGGAAAGAAACTGAAAATCCCATGGTCAAAGAAAAATCCTGTGCTACACCTGTATCCTGTAAAATATCAGAAGTCATCTTAGAAGACTAACACAACTACATAGATATTAGTCTCCAATAACAATAATACTAAGTTCCACACAGTTTAAAAAACAATGGTAACTAAAAAAAAAAAACTAACTCACTCTTAAGCTGACTACAAGGCCATGAAAAAAATGAATAAGGATTTGTATTTTACCAAAATAAATGTCAAAATAAAACTGAAACTATTTTGTCCCGATCCTCTCTTCTTTTCTATGAAAAACATGGATAAGGTAATCTGGTTTCATTTAAATCATTGCTTAAATGTATCATTTCACATAAGAGACTTGCAAAGGACTAGAATATGCACTGGAAACAGTTTAATGGAGCAAAAGATTGAAAATTCATAAATGCCAAGTTCAGCTTACAAGAGAGACAAAGTGAGTCATAAATGTCTGTTATCTGTCTGGAGAACATGTCAGCTCAACTACATCCTAATGTGCAGCTAAACACAAAAAAAACCCGGAAAAGCAGCAAATGCACAACAGAGATAAGCTGCATAGCAAGCCTGATATATTAGAAAAGTGGGTTACAGGCAGCGAGATGAAATTCAATACCGACAACCAAAGTCACATGGAATAGCAACAAACACCACAGAGATACTCTGAGGAATACCAAACCAGAAAACAACTCCAGAACCGCTTTGGCTGGGGGCAAAGATTTTTTTTTTTTTAATAAGAAATAGACACAGAAGAGAGTCCTTGCTCTTCATTGACCGCAGTCCTTCAGAGTGCTTGTGTGATATTGAGCCTTGTGTGTGTGTACGTGTGTGTGCGTGCGTACCAAAACCTGGTACATGGGAGGGAGCCTTAAGTCTTTCAGAAAGCAAGTGACAGAACTGCACAAGTTCTGGGATCCCTTCCAGTTTTCTAGGGGAGGACCTTAAAAAAAAAAGGCAAGAAAAAAGGACCACAGCCCACTGAAACAAGTGCCTGCTGTTACTCCACCTCTCCAAATAAAAATGTGTAATAGTTTTTCTTAAATGTACATCAGTGTGGAACAGGTGGCTTCTACCCACCAGAAGATAAGAATCAGCCATGGTGGTCAAGTGGAGATTAGAACATAATTTTAACAACTTTAGCATCTACTCCAGCAGCAGCTTCCAGTAGATAATGTTTGTAAAACATGAATGAGGTACAGAGAATGTACACAGCACTATTCGGCTTATTGTCTTGGAGTCCAAGCAGTCTGTGGAAGAAACACAAGCTAGTAGCAAGAGGTGGCCACTTGCAGTGGCCAGTGATGATCCCAAGTAAACAAAGGTACAGTTTAAAAGATACTGCAGCTTTCTATCAGAGAGTAGACTACTTTCTTTTTTGTTTTGTCATGATGGACTACTTTCAGGGAGAATATTGACCTACTTAATTTTGACTGGTATAGAAGTGACTTTGCTAATACTACTTTGAGTAAAACCAGAAAAGGCAGGTCCTGAAAAGGTGTGTTCGGGATTCAGGGAAGACTCACCAAGTGGTGGTGGTATTAAAAAGAAGTTGGTGTTAGTGCTGAATTTGGCCTCTGTATTACAGTTTTCTGAGCTTCCTTGACAGATGGCACAAGGTTATCAGTCTTTGATGTAAAACAGGAATGTTCCTATCCATTTTGTAAGGAATAAATGGAGGGCCTGAGAGTGCTGGCTTAACACGAACATGACACCTGACAGGGTGGTTACATCCTTCTCAAAGTCTACTGATGTATTTGATACTATTGTTGTTGTCCCTGAGACCAGCACTGTGCCTACAGTGACCTTTTAGGCATCATACCTGCTAGAATTTCATTAAAGCGCTTGGTTAGCAGAGCATTTGTTGCAGGAACAGTCCCAAGTGATCAGAAGAATTTCTCTTGCCTTCTAACTGGAGAAATCTTTAAAACATTCCTGAAATCATAAATAGAACAATGCAATCTTCACTTGAATTAAATTTAGGAAGGCAAGTTAGAAACAGAATTAAAGCAAGCATCCTTCCTCAAGGGAGGAAAGTATCCACTGGGACCTGTTACAGAGCCATTACGTAATAAGCAAAGTGTGAACGATGTGGTTATACTAATAAAGAAGGGTGAGGCACTTCATTTCAATTGCATGAGATGCATCAGATGAAGAGGCAGATGTTTTCCTGACATTTTGTCTTCTATGGATCTGCCAAAGTAACACAAAAAAAAGAACTGTACTGGAAATGCTTCACAATATGCTTGTGCTTGAAGTTCAGCAAACAGCAGCATCTCAAAAATTTAGTTTCAACTCACTCCGAGGGACAGCAGTGAAAGATACGTTCTTTGCTCAGACTGTCATGCCCCTGCGATGGCAAAAGTTGTGTGCATAGCCCAAACAGGTAGGCTTAGTCAAAAACAGTTCATGCCTTGCAAAGAGATTTTTTATAAAGGCATCTACAGACAACGCACATCTGGCATTTTACAACAGCTCCAGAATGCATGCTTGCTTCCATGTGCTGAAATACTTGGGAGGCTGACTCAGTGTCAAGGTGTAAGCAAAAACAATACACAGTACTATGTAGGTCTCAAATGTATCAGTAGAATAAAGAAAACTGTTCAAGAGAGAGTAGAAAAATATATATGAAACGGGAATCACTGGTTATATGCGACAATTAAAAAAAAAA
>NW_010528019.1:0-4907 GCF_000687285.1 Phaethon lepturus
CTGGAAGTGTTCAAAAAACATGTGGACATGTTACTTCAGGATGCGGTTTGGTCGGTGTGGTGGTGTTGGGTTGATGGTTAGACTTGATGATCTTAAAGGTCTTTTCCAACTTTAATGATTCTGTGATTCTGTGTCTGCGATGGAGCTTCTTCACCTATAGCCTTGTCTTCACCACACAGTCATCTACAAGACTGTGAGAATGTATGAATTTCTTTCCACTGTATTCAATCTTGTATAATTATAATGTCGATAATTATCATGTTGGCTTTAAAGAACCTCTAGACTGATGTTGGTCCTTGGAAGAGTCCAGGTCTTCAGAACTGATAGAATGAATGAATTTCATCTGACTAGCATCAAAGAAGATGACATCCCCATCTCAGCTAGTCATCATGAGCTCCTTTCATCATCAAATGGAAAGGTAAACAGTAGAGCTGATAGAGCCTAAAGAACAATTTACTTTGCTGTGAAGTAGGTATCTTTGAGTGAATGAATTGTGTCTTGTTTCTTCATAATGAAATAAGGAGGATATAGAAACCAAATAAAAGAAAGTTTGCAGTAATGATGTATCATCTCCCGAAATATATATTGCTGGGTTTGCCCCAGAGTTATTTAATGTTTTTTTCTGCTGAGTCTATCTTCATTGTGTGTCCTTATTGAATTTTACCATAGTCTCAGATGTAACTTTTTAATATGAAAATGTGCAATGACTTTACCCAGAACTTAGCCCAGTTATTTCATTCTTGTTTGATACCCATTTCCTCGTTCCCATCAACTGTCTGAAGAAGACAAAACAAAAAATGCAACAAATTATGTCTTTATCATGATGTGCACCCTAAACTGGAAGATAATATTTACTCCATCATTAGATTAACAGATTCAATTTACAGTGAGTATTTAATGGGAAAATCTTTTTATTCCCCTAAAAGCACTAACATTTTATGATCTTTGTCCAGTCTACTACTGCATCTGTCAGAGCAAAAGTATAAATGGAAATATTATACTATCTTCCACCTTATAATATCTCAGAATTATGTTCGCAGTCATTTTTTCACCCTGGTTTCCACTCTGTTTGAAAAAAAAACAAAGAACCCAGTTTCTGACTGCACTGAGGTTTCTTGAAGTTGATTTGAAATGTCAGACTTCCCCCAGTCCCCAGCCTGGCAGTTCTTTCCTGTTCCCTCCCTGTGGGTTGGGAAATCTTGTTAGAGTGCGAGGAGACACTGAATGCTGGCGGCTGCTCCAAGTACTTAACAACCTCCAGCAGACTTTGAAAGTGAAATGGCATGGAAAAAGAGGATGAAATACACATCAAAGTTCACAAAAAAATCTTGATCAGACACATTTTACTTCTCTGACCAGCTAATTAGGACATGTATTCAAGTTTGAAAGGTAAGTAGAGACACAATATGTTTGAATGCAAGGAGGAGAGGGAAATGGAATAATCAATACAGGTATTTGTATTCTGCAATCAATGAAAGTTGTGCTTTCAAATCAACATAACATTGATTCTTGGACTGTTTTTTTCCAAAGAAAGAAAACAGGTGTGAGGTGCATTTAAAAAAAAAGGCTGCATAATTTGACTTTTTTTTCGATGCTCCATTGCTGTCTGGTGAGCGAGCTGCTTTGAGAACTCAACCTAAGCTGTGGTATGAGGAAACACTCCTGTGGCACGTTGGTCTCTGTATATTGCTTTTCCCATTTCTAGCAGATCCAGATGACATGAGTCATCAGTTATAGTTCAAAATCCAATCCATTAGCGCAGACTATGAATTTATTTAGCTCTAGCTGTGTAAGTCCTTGGAACACGTTTTTGGAAGGCAGCTGTTACACATGCAGCGCTGTTTTCTAAATACATGATTATGTTTACAGCTTTTTAAAACCAATTCTGCATTAGTGTAAAGACAGTGCATATACCTAGGTCATATTTGAATCATCCTTTAATTTTCCCTGAATCTCTTCATTCCAATTTTTCTGCTTCAGATCTAGTTTGATGCTTTCATTTGGGTATTTGTTTCTTATTTTTTGGTTATTTTCTTTTAGGAAGGAGTACTCAGATGGAAACTATACCATTAATTTCAAGCAATTAGATCTCATCACTTGCTTAAGCTAATATCTCAATGGCATCTCTGCAGTAACCCCATCAACTCTTTTTTTTTGTCATCCAGGGTTCTGTATTAGTTTTTAAATGGATGTTGCAGTGCAGTTATAGTCTTTAACCCCAAGAGTCTTTGTACTACTTGTTGTGTAATACTGAACATAACAAAAATTGTTGCAGGGAGAGAAGGAATTACTTAGGATAAGAAGTAATAGGTTTAAGTTCATTGCACCAAGGAGTACTGCAGTTCAGAGGGAATTTGTGCTGATGACAAATACCGTTGAACACCGGTATGGATCGCCCAGAGAGACTGAGAGACTCCCATCGCTTGAGCTTTACAGAATACATTAAAGAAAAATCTGACAAACATGCCATGAGTGTATTTGATCCTGCCACGGGTAAAGGAATGACCTTTCCAGCAGCCTGTTTTCTATGTCTGTGAAAAAAGCCTGAAGATACTTGAGGAGTGCTGGCTGGATGGGAATGGAGCCTACTCAGGAGGATTCCAGCCCACTCTGGGATCAAACTCCTTGTTCAAAGAAGTTTCACAGTTAGCTAGCAGTTCTCATTAAGGTGATGTCTGTAGCCTCCTATGCCCTGACATATTTCTCAACCCTGTAGATCAGAGGCAAGTACTGATTTATGATTTCAAGTCACAGAGTTTTTGCTAATTGCTCATCAGGGAACATCTGCCTCACAGCTTGAATGTAACTGAATATCACGAAGTTTGGATTAAAGAACACTCTTCCTCCCTCCCTTTCAGCAAGACAGAAGACACTTGGCTTTTGTGATCATTTGGCTTCATCTATTTAATATCTTAATTTTGTTTAGTTATTTATTTTTATTGATAAAAATGGCCATAGTTAGTTATCTTTATTAGAAGAAAAATGACAGCAGAATCATTATGGGTAGAAGAATCACAGAATCACAGAATCATTATTAAGATTGGAAAAAACCTTTAAAATCATCAAGTCCGACCACCAACTCAACACCCCCATGCCCACTAGACCATGTCCTGAAGTGCCACGTCTACACATTTACACATGTAAGAAGGAGCGACATGAATAGAAAGTTTGGATTCCAAGTAAAATAAAGCAAGCACAAATGAGAGAGCATGTGAACAAGATCTAATGACCATGAAAGTTAGGGCTGGATTGAACTAAGATGACCAGCTAAAGACAAAACTGCTTTTTTTCCCAGCCACTAACTAGCACAGAAAAGGTGCAGAAGGTATATTATAAGCTGATCACAACCCCCAAAGGGAAAGTAGTATGAAAAAATCAATCTTGGAGTCAATTTTCTTCAGGAACATGATATAGTGGCTTTATAAGAAAACTATCAGAATGCCTATACAATTGATTAGCAGAGTGAAGAAATGCAAATTTAATGGGAATTACTAAAGAACAACCTCTCTTCTTCCCCTCCTGTCTCTTCTACTCCCCTCTCCTCTCCTGTTCTCTCCCCTTCTTTCCTCATGAGACTATGATGGACCTAAGGTGGCCAACAGAATGAAAGAATAACATGGCTGTATTGTACAGGGCTATATTCTGCCACTTATCAGAAAATATTGTAAAGCCTTCCTTAGTTGGCCTGTCAGATCATTTCTTACATAGTGATTTAGATTTTCAGCTCTTGTAAATGAAGTACTTTCTTTCAGTACCCTGTTGCAGTAGGGCTGCATGTGTCCAGATGCAAGCTCTGCATAAGGTGAGGTGAAACTGAAGTCAATCAACTTTGCAAAAAAAAAAAAAAAAATATTTTTTTTGGATCTAGAAACATTTCCAACATGCTTCATAGGTACAATGTCCTGAATTCACCAACAAAGAGATTAAAAATGGGAATACTTTATTGAATATTACAAGTCTGGAACTGCCTGACATAGATGAGCCTGCTTTGCTATTACAGGATCACAGACCCCACATGGTCCAAGCGTTAGATGGAAACCGATGCACGGTCACAGCTGTGTTTGTAGTCTGCCTTACCTGGCTGGTTCCAGGATTGATGTAACGCCTATGTGAAAATTGTATCCACAATATATTTACGAGCAACGTAACTTCACCCTAAGTTTGGGTTGGCTACATGTCCTCCTTGCCCCTGTGGCATGGAATACTCCAGGAAGCCCCATGGACTTTTCTGTTCCTTCTGACACTGGTCATTCCTGTAACAAAAGCCAGTTTCTGCAAGACAGGAAGGCTCCATCTGAGCCAGTCAATACAGGTTTCTTTCACAGTGGAGGGAAAACAGGCACTTCTAGTTCCAGACATCAGGATTTTCTCAGATTAAATGCGCCCTGGAGATGCCTATTTTTGCCTGCTAATTACAAGGGGAACTCAGGATGACCACCCCACAGAGTGATGCCTGGTGTTGAGCAAGATGAATACCATGTCTGTGCGACCGCAAGGACAGATGGGATTAAGGTGGTAATCAGTAATGTCCTTCTATTCCCTGCAGCAACATCAGTTAAGTATCTGCAGATCCAGCCTGTGACTCTTTGTGAAAGGAGGAACTATGGATGATATGCAAATCACGCATCAGTACCAACCTCCTGTGGAGTTGAAGCCTTAAATGAACCGACAGTGTAGATTAAGATTTTGCTATTGAAAACATGACAGTTGAACAGGAGCTTTTTGCTACTCAAAAAATGAGTACTCCTTCTCTGCATGAAATCTGTTTATGTCCTATTACCCACTTATTTGCTTTTGGGGAGAAATTAATAGCTGAGAAACAACTCCTCCATTCCAAGTACTAACCTTAGTCACTGCTTCAACTAATGTTAAAACAACAGAATCAAAGAATCACAGAATCATTAAGG
>NW_010528020.1:0-8687 GCF_000687285.1 Phaethon lepturus
GCCCGTCACGACAGCAGCAGCGCCCGTGGAGTTGCGGGACAACCCCCCCACGGCTCAGCGGGGCCTCAGACCCGAGGGGAGGCGTGCGAAGCTCCTGCACGCGGAGACTGACAGATGTCAATCACCACCTTGGTCTTTTCAAGTCAATCAACCATCCCAAAAGGGAAAATAGAAAGTTTCCCACAAGTCATTTTACTTTCAAAGCAGGGAAAAAACAAAAGCAACGTTACACAGACTGTATCCAAGCAATTTGTACATAGAAAAACTATTCTCGACAGCATGAAAGAAAACAAACTGGGACAGCCAGTACAAGAAGTTATATGCATGAAGAATGATGCTATCTTCCAAAAATATAAATAAATTATCATCTTGGCAATAAATACGAGCCAAAGCCCAAAAGAACTATTTTACTTCCAGGCAAGTTCATTCATAGATCTTATTAATAGTGAACGTGGTCCCTTTACAAACTGAGGAGCAGCAGGAGGAAAAGCATGTAAGAAGATTATGTTAATACTATATTTAAGCATATGTAAGGACAGTGAATGAAATACTGATTATTCACTCACTCAAAAAAAAAAAAAAACAACAACTACTTACTAGGAATAGCTTTCAAGGGATAAGAGAAGAGAAACTAGGCTGCAGCAGAAAAAAAACAGACACAGCTACAGTAGTACTCACTATCCCTCGTTATCCGCATTCATCAGTGCTGAGGTCCATGGAAATCAACTTTGATATCAAAGTATCAATGGGGATAAACTACCCAAAGGCTTTCAGACTAATGCACCCTTTGCACAGACGGCAAGCATTTCCAACTGCTTATCATCACCATGGAAAACAGCAGAGTGTGTTCAACTTAACTTGCCAGATTTTTGCAAAGAGGTTCAAAGACACACGAAAAATCAGATTTCGCAGGCTCTACTATGATGGAAGGACCTGACAGGCTTCATGAAACACAGGGGAGGCTACCAGGCTCAAGCTCCCACTGCTCCGAGCACATAAGGTAGACTACAGAGTTAAGAGAGGATTTTCTGCACTTTCTTGAAAGCTCTTTATTCTGGGAGACTTTGCCCCTTCGCCTGTACTTTGTCAAAGGCACAGGCACAGGCGCTCCCAACCAGATCTCCACGCTTCCGCTCGAGTCAGCTGTACTTTTCTGTTTCAAGTTCTTAAGAGCTGCCAACTCAGCCAAGGGTCCCAATTTAGCTTCTGGTTAATCAAAGCCCGAACGCTCATTAGCTATCGCTAATAATAATAATAATGAGGCAGAACTCAGTCACAACCGTACAGGTGGCGGACGTAGCCCTAGAGCTCACCTCTGCGCTCACCACCCTCCAAAGGGAGCCCGGGCACACACTCCCACCTTGCCTCTCCGTGTGAGCCGACTCACAGTATGCGGAGACAAGCAGGAGGCTTGCCAAAAACACATTCCCAATGCAAATGAAAATGCTAGCGTACACACCTGACACACGATCACCAGGATCACTGGTTCGAGTTAAGCATCAATTTCCAGCTCCACTTTGTTATCAAAACACAGAATCACAGGACATCAAACTGCAGAATTACTGCTTGGCGCTGGTAAGCGTCAGGAGATAAAAAGCATCTGTAAAAACATGACTACAAAAATACCTGTATAATACACATTCAATCCCGGGAAAGCACATCTGCTCTCAGCACTTGAACGATGACTTTGCTGGCTCTAAGAGTGCTTCTAAGCAAGAGAGGGGTTGCAGCTCCAGAGAAGACATCAAAGCAAATGCTGCTGAGAAAATGGAAGTATCGTGGCATGTAGCTGCTCTGAAAAGCTTAAGGAGAAAAAAAAAGGGAAAATGTTTTAGCCTAGCTGGAAAAGGTGACTCCAGTTTAACATGGACTGTGACTGTAATTCACAGCTGCCTGTGGCTCCACACCTTCAAAACAGCACCCAGACTTTGTGCAGACTCCACAGGCAACAGGTCCCAGAGGCCACAAACCTGCATGGAGTCAGTGTCCAAAATGTTCAACCAGATTACAAGTTTCAGGTACCAAAACTATCAAAATTTACGTGAGAAAATGCTATTTCTCATACAGATTAAGAAGCTATCATGAAGGAGATCTCCTCCTTACACCCTTGCTAATTTCTGTAGCGTGGAAAACCCATAAAACACGCGTGCTACAAAGTTCTTTCCAGGGCGTAAGCTTGACCAAAGGCTATCAGGATTAAAAAAAGTGAGTAAGCACCTGACAGAAGAGAAGTTCTCTCCTCCTCCTTCGGTCTCCCAATGTGAGCTACCTGTGCATGTCAAGAGCAAGCTGTAAAACTTGGGCAGTGGAGGAGGGATATAAACCCGGTTCCCCCATGGGGCTAGCTTTATTACAAGGTTCTCACAAATGAAACACAGTTCAGCCATCAGCTTATGTTAATTCTTCTCATTTTTCAGAGATTTAAATATACCAGTACTGATCCTCTGTCTTTAGCTGTGAAAAACAAAAGCAGCATTGAAATGTGTTATCTTAGTCTGGTTTTGATCAGCATACATTTTTTCCTTTCTATCCTCCTAACAGCATCCAGGGTGGACCACACCAAGGCTCCATCATCTTGAGGGCTATACTCTTCCCTCAGCAGCTGCTGCAAGAACAGAGCAAGCCTGCAAAGGTATTTTCCTTCAGTACTCTCCCAAGTCCCTGGTAATTTCTGCTGCACAAGTTTCTTGATTTATGGTCCGTACCTTGGTGTTTATATTATCCCTAGCTGGAGTCTTCTGCTAGGGCTGTCCACATTTATTTTCCAGCTAATCTGCTTGAATGTGCAAACTTTTATTAATGAAAACATAGGGATGATCATGCTTTTGAATTAGAGATCCTTCTGTGCTCTTACTGGGAGTCATATAAAGACTTTATTAAGTACTCAGTACCTATGCTTAATATTTGAGGTGAAAAATAGAAACTCATTTTCATTCCAAATGGGCTTTGTAAACAAGGTTTTATAAAATCTGCATCTAAAAAAAGACATCAAAGATATTTTTTCCCCTCTATAGGTTACCAGGAAACTGTGCCCAAATATTAAGAGTATAATTAAGCAAGGAAAAAGGCAGTGAAAGTTTAAACTTAAAGACTAATTTGCTAATAAAGATGAGGAGCTGAGTAAATCAACCTAAATAAAAATCAACCTCATTTTAGACACACTGAACACTTTCAGCAGAGACTCTTCAGAATGGAAGAGGCAGGTACTAATTATCTCTGCAAATCTCAAAACTTAACAGATTAAACAGGAAAAAAAATACTTCTAGTTGAGGCTGCCTCACAATCTCTATGTAAAAACTTCATTTTCACATGCTACAACAAATGAAAGAAAGTAATGTTTTCCATACTTGCTTGTTCTCTTTTTGATCAAATTTTAAACAGTTCACCTCTTCCCAGAGCTGATGTGACAAAATTAATAGCAGAAAGGAGGAGGGAGAGCCATTGGGAAATTAAGAGTGCTAGCACATGTAGAGTTTGGAACAATGATAAATTGGCATCAGTATAGTCCTCAAGCCTAAGATTACCAAAGCTCCATCACAAAATTGTTTATGCGACTTAAAGTATTATAGTAACAAAAGCAACAGACAGCAAGGTAAGTCAGAGAATAGACCCTGACATGCAGTGCCAAACTCATCAGCAAATGAATATTTCTACTTTCTTTTAAATTTAAAATACAGTATATTCCTCACATGTTTTCTTTGAATGAGAATACTCGGCATACTAGGTATCTTACCTGCAAGACCCAAGATATGGGTCCAAGAGCTCCATTCTGTTAGAGTCTCTAAACTAAAAAAAAAAAAAAAATTCCTGTTTCAGTACACCTCACAAAGAAAAAGCCTCAGAAACCAAAATGGAAAAGAACATCAGTATAAATATCTTAAATTCATACTGGTGCAAAACAGGAAAAAGGCAATACTCTTCAATCCCCTGAGTAGACCTTCCTTTTGCATCTCTGACAAAAGCACTCTGCGCAGAAAAATCCTGTCCCGAGTGGTTACGTGGCACCTGTAAAAGGACATTTTCCCAGACAACGGCAAAAGCCTTTACAGTGATATTTAAAATCTTCACTCATCTCCCTCCCACTTCAGCCCCAAGGGGCAGGGTGAAAGATGGTACTCAAAACCCTCTGGTTTTTTCTGTCAACTATGACAATGCAAGATCGCTCATCAGATCATTCCTCAACCACTTTCGCAAAGGAAAATAAGGATACTCAGCTTCTGCTGGAACTACCTATGAAACTCGATTTCCTGCTTGTCTTCCTACCATGAAGATCCTCTGATGTCCAATAATATATTTGCACTCAGCCGACAGCTTTTCTTCCAGCGGAGCAGTAACCTGAGATTTCCTCCATGCAGATTCCTGTCCTCACACAACTTCTGGACACTCACCTGTGATATCTCTACCTTCTTGTCAAATTTGATGGACTTTTCAATGTTTGACCAATTTCATCCAGGGGCACTGACAGTGTGATGCTAATGCAATAGGAAATTGAGGTCAGAAACATACAGGGGTGGCAGGAGTTCCTGATAAAAACATTTGTTCATGAGGCAATCCTGACTTAAAATTTAGCATGGAGAGCATCCTCACTTTGAGAGACAGAAGCACAAAGAGACCTAAGCCTGAAGCATCAGGGAAGAAATTTCTCTCGAAGAAAAACAAAGTACCATTCCTCTTCAAGCACATAAGTTTAAAAAAAAAAAAAAAAAAAAAAACAAGAAATAAAGAAACGCATTCCACAAAGATATAAAACCATAATACCATGTTATCAAGTACAAAGGAAAGAAGCTTCTGGCCTCTGAGCTCCCTGGCACTTCCAGAGATGCTTGGTATCACATCTAAAAGCTCAGTAACAACCAACTTCCACTAACATGCACATAATTACCGAAAGCCGCCTGACATTCCCAGACCCCTCTAACCAGCAGGTACCCACAGAGGACACTTCTCTAATCCGGTTATCCCCTGGCTCTGTTGGCAGCGGCTGGACGTGCATCCGAGGGGACAAGCACTGAGTCACAGCCCTCGGCAGCCAGCACTGACTCAGCCCTGCGCTCCCCGCGGCAAAGGAGGCTCAAGGTAACCCACCGAGCTTTTGTGGAGACAACGAATTCCCTTCGCATGGGGACGGACAAACGCTGCCGCTGACCCGGAGGCAAAGAACATAAAACGATCCAAATTCCCTTTGCAACCAGATATCCTTGAGGACAGCTGTCCAGAGCATCACTCCGAGACAAGCTCAGCTCCCAGACTAATACCATTTACATGGTTTTAGGGGTTTTTTTTGGTTTTTTGGGTGTGGGGTTTTTTTTAATTATTTTTTAAACGCACAGATATGCTGCTGCTTTTGGACAGCTACAGACCCCAATACTCACAGCTGGCTCCTGCCAGTTCCCAGAGCCTGCTGACGGCCTCTTCAAGGATTCAGATTGCGAAAACAAATATTTCTCATACCTATCATGCAAAAAACATTCACTAAAAGGACTGAAAAAATGCACTTGGTTGTTAAATGCTAGGAAAGAGCAAAAAAACAGCCCCATTGTATGCAAACAGGAAAGAAACTAGCTTTAAAATGTCATTTCATTTGCTTACATAATCAATTCACCAAGCTTTTTTTTTTTGTTCACGCAAAATTTATACTATAAAGGTATTTCCTTTAAAACCAAGGTACATAAATAACAGCTTCTGCTGATAAATACAGTCCAAAACCACAGTTTTAATCGTTGGTACTTAAACTTAAACTGAAATCCATAGCACAGCAGCTGGATGGCCCGAGTTTCAAAGGTGCCAAACACTTACTGGTTTCAGAAGTTGCAGAAACAGCAAGTGCTGTGCGTCTCTCTTCATCAGACCACCTCCTCAGACATTCAAGCAAAGATCCTCACCTAATGTGTCGGGGTCCTGCACCCACTGAACTGACTTCAAATGCAAGAGTCATCAACCTGACAAGCCACACTCACTGCTAGCACCTGGAGACAGCCTATTTCAGCCTCACCTAAAATCGTCCTGGCACAGAGAAGCACTAACATACTCATTCAGCCCCTGCAGCTGGTGAACTGCTCCTCACCGGGGCCATACCCACCACTGCCCTCCCCGAAGTTTCCTCAAGTCACAGATGCCATCCCAAAAACATCCATGCCAAGTTGCTTAGAGGGTACGTTATGTTTCTGGTCTGTCCCACAGCTCTCCCACTTGCCATCACCCTGCTTAACATGAACCCCTTGTTCCCACGCAGGATCTGTGACCAGGTGACTGCAAGCAACCAACGGCACTGGTGCAGGGTACGCCGAGCACAGAGATGAGTTTGCCGGAGAGCAGTAGAGTCTGACCCGGTTGCAGTCCCAAAACTGCAATGATGTCCTGTCTGAGCTAATAAATCCAGCCATTTAGAAGGTTTTACTCACTTAGATCAAAACACAGTCAGCTTTTGAAAGAGAAAAAAGTCCCATTTGCTTATAATAAACAAGATAAAAGTACTCTAGAGCACCTACATGCTCACAGCAAGCAAGAGGCCTGTCGCTGAAGGCTTACGGCACTGCATTTCTATTCCCAAATCACATACAGCCCACAAAATGGCACAGAACTTTCATCAGAGCAGATAAATCCAAGCAAGCTGGGGGCAAATATAAAAATGGTCTGAGGTCCACGAGTGCAGTGTGAGCAAAGCTATGAGACACCTCCCACTTCAAACACTAAGCACAGCATCCTCCACAGTACCTTCTCAGAAAACAAGTCTTCATAAAGCAAAACTCTCCTCCTGCTGAAAAAGCTGAGTTGCTCCCCCTTCAGCTGAGGAGCCGGTGCTTTCGCACACAAGCCTCGCCAGAGAAGTCTTGGCCAGCACGCTGGCTGCTGAAAAGAAACTTTAAAAAGCACATATGCATGAGGGGTTAGGGCCACAGCTCAGCTGTTAGGCTCTGATAAACTGTATGGCAAAATGTGAGAAAAATCCTTGCACAACCCTTTTTCTTAATTACTGAATGCAAGAATTGCGTGTTCATGCAGCTGTGCCTCGGCAAACTCGGGGACGGCGTCCCGAGAGGCCAGCCTTGCAAAGCCAAGTGCTGTGACAAAGCGTGCAGGGTGAGCACATTGGCACAGGCAGCACAACTGTGATCACGCCTGAGCTGTTCCCTCCTTGTCACATAAAAACCATGGACTTAACCAGCACAGACAAACGCTAGCCGACAGAGCTCTGCACTGAATTAACTGAGGACAGCGCCTCAAAGCAAAAGTCATGCAGTCACCTGTCAAAGATAACTGCCGGCCACATTTCTGTGAACATGGCAGCGTATAAGTGCAGGAATTTCATGGAAAAGACAGGACTGCTTGACCTTGGGCTGCTTGGTGGGAAGCTTTCTGTCCTGCTGTGCCAGCCCCGAATGGCGAGTGTTACTGAGCTTTTCCTCTGGTCCTTGCACGACTATACACTGTAAGGGCCAAGAACCACATTATTTGCTGCAGAAAAGTAAAAGTTAAACAGACAGAGGATTTGGCAAAACCTCCAAAAGCGTCTATCTTGGTCATCCTAAAAGTAACAACGGTCATTCAAGACGTGACTGTTTATACTACAAGACTCATTACATAGGAGGCCTGCCTATTTTTGGAGGTAGATATCACTACAACTGAGTGCTAGATAAACCCAAACAATTATTTTAAAAGGGTATTCCATCACTAATTATTCTAAACATCTTCTGAGCTCTGTAGGTTGGCCTGCTGCCACTCTCCAGCATAACAGCTCAGAGAACAATGCTACGACTTCAGTCGCGCGACACTTGAACAGTGGTGACAGATAACTCACAGAGCAAGTGGCGTGTCCATACGAGTCCAACAGCCGGGGCGAGCTTGTCACCACTTGTGCACGCCAGAAAAATAAAAAAAAAAAAAAAAGAGACCGCAATCTTGTTTATGCTACAAAAAACACGAAATTTTAATTTACCACCGAAAAAGATTCCCCAAGGAATAAATGTGCTACAAACAACAGTGAAAGCCCTTGAGGAGCAGCAGCACCACGTTCAGAGCCCCAGGACTCAAATCTGATATGGTGCAACGTAGAAGCATCAACTGAGGTTTTCTGCTGCTTGGAAGAACCTACTGGAGATGGGAAAAAAAAGAGGTTAGGCTCCTGCATACAGATGTACCTGCTCAAAGAGCTAAATAAAATCCCAGGCCAAGCACGTTTCTAAAGATGAGCCTGGCTGCTGTTGGCTATGCTGCTGGTCCATCTATTTTGTGGTTTCACCAGACTGAGCGCTGAGTCCTGACTGCTTTGCAGCCTCCCCTCCCGCCAGGCTCTACCAGCACTCCCTCACCCTGAGTTTTGAGAGATACAAGGTGAAGACACAGGGCAGAAACCACAGCTGGATCAGGCCAGCAGCTGCCCCTTGGCTGCAGGCCAACCAGGCGTCCTTCGGGGCAACCCAGCACTCCTCAATTTCTAAAAAAACGTGAACATTTTTTAAGCAGACCAGACTTTTTGCACAGTAACAGATACTGCGACCACAGTTCCAGCACAGTCTAAACCCAACTAAACACAGCAGGAACCACGGCACCCAAACCCACCAGGGGCCAATGCGACAGAGGGCACGCTAAAAGAAAGGGGCTCCTGGGGTGCTTTAACCAGGAGAGACACTGAGAGGTGAACCCGCATTTCACGCCTGAGCTCCTCTCGCAAGGACGCGCCCGCCCTCCCC
>NW_010528021.1:0-1086 GCF_000687285.1 Phaethon lepturus
CCGTGGCCCCTCTGCCCCGGGAGCAGATACTGCACCCCCGAACCGCAGGATTTGCCCCTGCTCAGCGTGGGAGGGAGAGCGGTCCCTTCTAGCCTCTCCTCACCGGTCTGTGCGCGGCGTGGCGTGCCCTGAATTCGTGGCGGTGGGCCGGGTCTCGGGTGCCTGAAGCGGGGCGGTGCGTGTGTCCTGGAGGTACACAGGGCGGCTGCGGCTCTGTCAGGGCTGAGTCTCCCTGGGCCTGGGAGTGTGTGGCGACCTTGCAAGGCTCTGGGCTGGGCATCTGCCCTCTTGGTGTTTTGGAAGAGTAACCCTGTAGGGATGAGTTGGCCAAGGATCCTTCGGTGGTGTTTGCAAAGCTCCTGGCACAGGAGCACGAAAAGGATGTCATTTTGGACTGCTAGGTACTGTCAAGCATTATAACGTTTTACAAATACTGCTACAGTGGCAGTGAATCTTTGCGTGAGTTTGTCGGCTCTGTAACGTACCAGGAACACTTCCAAATCGGAGGGGGGCTTCAGCTGAACAGACGCTTCTGGGCACCATTGCAAAACTAACAAAGAGCTAGAACTCAAAGCTTTCCCGAGGTGGCCTGTGGTGTTGCTTTTTTTTATAAGCTGGGGAAACTGAGGCTCTAAGCAGGGAGCAGTGACTTGCTTGAAGTTACGGAACATATGGAATATAGGTCCCCCCAGACCCAGCCTTGCTGTTACTAACCCGCCCCACCTACTGCAGACTCTGTTAAGGGTGCTTTAGATGCCACTGCAGACGTGATGTTTACAGCCCCCAACCCTCCACTTATACATCACCTCTGAATTCATTGCAGTGAATTAAGTCTCCCAGCACTTCTGTGAAGTGGCTAAATATATCCAGCTAGTAGAGCTCGTGCCAAAAATAAGTCACTAAATGCATTAAACTTTGTGTAATAAAATAAGGAACAGTCCCAATAAACCCTTGCTTTGCGCTTTCAAGATTGCCATAGTTAAGTTTGCTACACCGCCAACGCCAAGTTTAGGGTCGTCGCCCGTGTGGAGCTCGGACCGGCGGCGCCGCCCATCTGGAGGGAAGGGCTGCCCATCCGCGGCGTGC
>NW_010528021.1:1117-16747 GCF_000687285.1 Phaethon lepturus
AGGTAAGGGCTGCCATCCAGCGGCAGCAAGACAGAAGACGCTTAGGGGCTCGCCCGGACCCGCCTGACTACCCCTGCATGGTCTAGCCTGCCTCTGGTGGGTTGTCATAACAGAATAATGCGGCAACTTTGCAGAGCTCGCTTGGGATGCAGTCACCCAGGAGAGCAATGGCTTCAATACTTTCCGTGCTTATATGTGTCTAGCAGCATGCAAATCAAGATGTGAAGTGAAATTGCCTCATTTCCAGCCTCCCCTTGCTTGTCCAGCTTCCCGGAGCAGGGAGAATTTATGTCTATCTTGTTCAGCAGTGAGTTTGTTCAAGTCACAAGCTTCCTCAGGCAGGTGCTTCCACCACAGGAACATCAGCTTGGCCTCAGGAAACATATTGTGTATTCAGCCATGGAGAGGGGGGCTCCTAGCCTTCTTCACTCTTGTTCCGGTGATACTGTCACAGGGTTTTATGTTATTTAGGGCCAGTGATGATGGTGTTCCCCAGGCTGTAGCGAGAAGCTGTAGGCACAGATTCACCAGAGGGTTTAGGAACTTGCTCAGCTTCCCCCGTCCCGGGTCTGCTCACATTCCTTGAGTTGTGCTGTGGTTTTTCCCTGCTTGTGTGAGGAACAGGATTTGGGCCAGCACCATGACAGTTCAAGGCGGGGGTGAATTGAAGGGGGCAAAATGAAAGGGAAGGGGAGATAAAGGCTCTTCCTGGCTGAATTCGCATGAGTAACCACATCAGTTTGCTCCCTGGGGAGAGGAAAGAGGGTATGACACCTCAGTTGCTCTTGCTTGTGTCGGGGCTTTGCATACTGCTGACTTGTTTATAGGCAAGTAGTTGAGTTTACAAGGAAGCATCTGCATGCAGAAGTTACCCAGGCAGTTGCTGTGAGCTAGTTAGCAGTGGTCTGCCACATTCCAACAATGCAAGTCAGTATGAGTATCTAAATGGTTTGCCAGGGTTTATTTTTTCATTATTATTATTATTTAGGGGTCTCTTTCACCAGTTACTACCAAAGAGTGTATGGAGACAGCTAACTAGCACATGTCAGTTTACTAAAAGCAATTATTTTAATTCATGGCCCTTTCTCCAGCAGTCAGCAGGATGCCTTATTCATTTGCCAGCAGGAGGGTAAATCTATTTCAAAATGATTGAAATATCATGCACAGCTTGAATGAATGTTTAAAATAAATACAGTAGAAGAAACATGTTGTTTGTGAAATGAGAAGATAAATTAAGTTTAGTGCAGACACATTATTCCCAAGCCTAGCTGCTTGGCTAACACTTCCACAGCTAAATCCTTCAGGCCTTAGTCCAGCAATAAGTACATGGTCTGATTTCTTCTCCTGAAGAGACAGGACTTTCTCTTCAGTCCTTTGCTTTGTATTGACGAGGCTGTTGGCCTCCATTCCACATGTCACTTTGTGGAAAGGACTAAGTGTTGCTGCAACAGTATGGGCAGCCTGCAGACTGGATGGGCAGGGAAGGAGGGAAAAGAGAACCGTAAGGCTTGAAGAAGAGTGCTGGTGCTGTGGAGATGTAAAAATGAAACAGTGTCACGGGTAAAGAAACCAGTCTTTGTTTTCTAGTATCGGGTCTGTGGTTCCTTCCAGCTACTTCTGCTCAGCAAGATTAAATTTATTTTCATCCTTGTAACTGAACTTTCTTTTAATGGCAGTAAGGGTGACAGCCCCCAAAATAGATTTCCTATGGAGTCTATCCTGAGTGGTACTATGTGCAGCGTGTCTCCCGATAACCCTTTTTCCCTGCCCTGGGCCTTTATCTCTCTGGTGACAAACAGCCCTCTCTGGACAGAAAGAGGAAATTCCCCTCATTGTTCTCCTGCTGCTGGCTCCGCTGCAGTGCTCTATCTCCTGCTCGGTGCACCGCTGGCAGGCAGGGACTGGCAGGCGTTTCCTGAAGTGACAATCAGCAGCAGGCTCATGAGAGAAGGGTTTCATTCCTAGATTCCCATTTGGGTCTCGGTGTGGTCCCCCTCTAAGCTTGTTGGCTCAACCATGGCCCTGTCAACTTTGGATATGTCCCCCACATAGCCTCTCTGTGCAGTAGTGAGTCCCCCTCTGCAATACCAAAACACGCAAAAGCATACAATCACCCTTCCCGTACTGTAGGCAGCATAGCTAGCTTTTGAGGCAGGTGTAACTGTTAGAATAGACTGAATGACCAGTAATCATCCTTGCAGTGAGATCCAGTATCTTCCATTTGAGTTGTGGCAGTGCTTAATACTGCTAGGCATGGAATAACACCTCCTAATGTTTGTGCTGCAGAGACATAGGGTGGGAGGTTAGAAAAGCTGTGCCGTGAACTTACAGGCTTAGGATTTGGAGATGGCTTTCCAAGTGCAGTGCCTGAAAGTGCATTGTTTAGGGACCTTTTAAACTTTGGAGGATGTACACCATCTCTTGGACAGGCACTGGAAGAGTATTTATTTTTTTTACCCCTAACACTAACATCCCAAACCAGCTTTACTTAGAGAAAATAGGAATCTCTCCTATCTCCTCATTGCATAGCTGGGTTCGACCTTTTAAATGGATTTCCTATTGACTTGCTTTTTTTGTACAGTGAAGACTTTCTACTTCTATTAAGGGCATCTTGGTGCATCTCTTCTCCCAGGGGTAAGAAATATATCTTTGCAAGCCTTGAATACTGAGAGTACTGCTTTCTAGGGAAGTTATGCACAGGGCAACCGTACAGGAAGCCTGAAAAGGAAATGTAGCAGCAGCTATGGAAGGACTGAACAGCATACTAGCCTTCTGGTTCAGACAAGCCTGGGACTCTTGAGACTTCATTTCACTTCCCTTCTCCCTCCTAGAATTCTGTGGATGGCCACTAATCACTCACTGTTTGTGCTTTGGTGTGCCATGCAGAGTGGAGGATAAAACAACTGTCCTTCCAAACAGATGATCTGAGATGCACTAATGGTTGGAGGGGCTCAGATGTTGTGGTGATTGGGACTGTAAAAATACTTTTACAGTTGATGATGTTATTTTGCAAGGTTGCAAAAATAGCACTCTTAAGATATTGGGCAAGATCTGTGAATTACCATGAAGGTTTTGGCAGGTGGTTCTAACCTTACATAATTCTAGCTATAGTGCAGCCATTTTTAGTAATTCTGATGTGTGATGAGAACAGAACTTTCTGCACTGAACTTTCCAATTGAAGAAGGATGTAACAGTGGTGTATCGAAATGAGGAAAGATTGAGACAGTTGAGAATTGGCTTTTAAAGTGCTTTAGTGACATAATTGTTCATAACATTGTTCTTTGTACAGCTTAAGTATTTTATGTCCCATGTTACAGATGGCAAATCTGAGATACATGCTACAGTGATTTGTTCTGAACAAGGAGGAGTTCTGAACAATGAAGGAGTTGATACTACACTGGGACTGAGACCTAAACACTCTTGGTTCCCAGAGTTTGATTTCCATACTCGCATTATGTTTGTTTGCAAAATAACTTTGTCCTGTCATCATTTGACCTGCTCAATTCTCCCCTTCTTTTAAAGCCACTCAGTCCGGCAGCTTTTAAAAAGATTGCTTCCATTTTTACCAGAGTGTTGAAAATAGATGAGCTGAATTACATCACTGGGAAGAGTTCCCAAAAAAACCTCTTTGGTCTGCCACTTGAACTCTCAGCAAAAGAACTAGTTGAAGGGGGGGAAAAAAAAAGTCTGTGAGGAAGTAGAAATTCACCAAAAAGTTATTGTGCTTGAAACTTAAATGTTAAAAATCATACCCAGAGAATGTTCACCACTACTTAGGTACCACTGAGCAGAACTTGTTTCCTGTAGGGATGCACATTTTGCTGTGTTGAGATGAACAATTTGGAACTAAATCTGAAGCCCGTTTTTGCTGGGAGGCTCCTATGCTGTGTTTTTGTTTTAACAAGACCTTCACACTTCAAAGAAGAAGATAATCTGTGTTTGCATTGTGGATTTCTTTGAAGGATACATCTAGAGCTAGGAATTTCCTCTCTTCTCCCAGTGGATTGCTTTTCTGTCAGGTGTGAAGCCATCAATGCTATTCTTCATCTCCCCACCGCAGCTCACCTTCTTTCTGGATGGTTGTCTTCAGATGTTCCCTAATTTCAGAGTCAGCCAGCTCCTGGGGAAGTGTAGAGAGGAATATCTGGAGGGTGAGACAGTTAGGAATAAGCTGCAAAATTCCTCTTCTCCCATAGTGAGTCTGTGTTTCTCCTTGTTTTTTTTCACTTTTCATTTCCATTTGTCGATTTTTCCCTGAAAGGGAATCAAAGTCTTTCATGGGAGAGAGAAGTGGTATTTTACAGAGTTCTAGATGCAGCAGGATGGCCCACGCTTTGTCTTTTCTAGCTTCCTGAGCACATACCACCCCTTAATGCTCCATTTCTGTAGAGGTACCAGCCCCAAAGAAAGAAGGAATTGTTTCAAAATGTTCAAAAGTGCTCAAGTGTTCTGGAGCCAGAGAGTCTGCTTTCATAGAGAACTTTGGCAAACAGAACCATACTTAATTTTTTTTGAGGTTTTGGCGCCTAAGTCCCTTTAGTTTTTTTAGTTTTGCCTTCTGCCCCCCGCTTTCATGTTCTCATTCCAGCAGCTGGGTATCTTTAGCAGGTCCTAAAGTTTTGCTTCATCTTTTCAGGCTTTTCAACAGACTTGTATGCCTCTGGGAACTTAAGTGAGTTGGACATTCAGACATAGCAGCTTCATAAAATGTCCCATAGGTATAAAAATATAAATTCTATGAAATATATATATAGCGTAGTTAAATAGTGTTCTGGAGATCACGGGTATTCTGTTCCTCTTTGATTTGAGGCTTTTGAGAAGATAAATGCTGTTTTAGCGTAAAAACAAACCTGTGTTTCTTTTTTGTTTTACTAAGTCATTAATCCTCTCAAGATTGAATTCATTATGGAAAAAAAGGTAGTCCCGTGAATATCTGGAACTACATTTTTGTGTCACTGGTTTCACTAACTTCTGACAAGACGAAACCAGGATTGTCATAACCTTTCTTCTCTTTAGCTTTAGCTTCTTTCTCATTGTAGAGACAGAAGGCGCAGTGGGGAGTCTCCACAGCCACTGTCTTGCTGAAGTTCTGGAAGTCTACTCTGTATTTCCCTTCTTTGGTCTTGGACACAATGGGAGCAAAGCGATAACCCCAGAGCACCTCTTCTGGGATGTAGGATGTTCTCACTTGGCAGGTAGCACTAGTGGCTTCAACAGTGCCATCTAAAAACACCACCAGTTCAAAATCTTGCTGCAGAATGGTTTCTGCTGCCATGTGGAAGAATGGGCTGTTCTTATCTATGATATGATAAATAGTTAATGGGGAAATGAAGAAGAGATTCTCATTGCCGGCATCGACTACAAATTCTATGTTGACCTGATCCAAAATGATTGTCTCTCCTTCTGGGGTGATGGTGGTCTTCAGAAGCTTTCCGTAGATGTGACTCCCAATCAGCAGACTCTTCCTGAGGTTTGCCACCCGAATAAGGAGGCAGAGCTTCCCACCACGTTTGCTGATGACTGCATTCTTGCTGAAAGTGATGGTCTTGGCCCGGTTTTTGGACCTTGATATCTTGGCCAAGATGGCACCACACATAAAAGAATTGATGATTACCCCCAAGATAGACTGGAAGATGAGCAGGAAAATGGCAGTGGCACATTGTTCTGTGACACATCTGAAGCCATAGCCGATGGTTACCTGGGTCTCCAAGGAGAACAGGAAAGCTGAGGTGAGGCCGTTGATATTCTCAACACAGGGAGTGTGATTTATGGAAGGATTGAATTCTGGAAGATCTTTGTGTATGTATGCCACAACGTACCAGAGGAGACCAAACAGAAACCAGCTGCCTAGGAATGCTGAAATGAAGATAGTCATTTTGTATCTCCACCTGAGATCCAGGATAGTTGTCCATATATCAATCAAAAAGACAAACCTTGACTGTTCTACATTGCCAAACTCTATGTTACACCTTCCATCTTTAGAGACAAGCCTTGCCCTTCGCCGGCTACGTTCTCTGATGTGGCTGGTAAAGCGTTTCCGGAGGTAGTTGAACATTCCCTCTGATAGTGTTCTGGAGAGTAAGAAATAATAAACATTATGGGTAATGCAGGTTTCATTTCTACCTGCAGGCGAGGAGTAAATTCTGATGAAGTCTCAAGACACTTGTTTAGGAAAAAGTTACATAAATTTGCATATTTTCCCTCAGCTGGTGGGGAAAAGTTCCAGTAAGTATATGAGGAAACTAACAGATTCTTGCCTAAGGAGCATTCCAGCAAAAAATAATCATTTTGGCTTGCTCAGTAAACTTTGAATCAGTCAACTGTTAATATAGTCCCCCGCTCAGTTGAATAAGCGGAGGCATAGAGAAGCAGGTAACTTCCTTGTGGACATAGATTGGGAAAACTGCAGGGGAGTGGCTGGGTTTTGAGGACGTCTTTCTGCCTTTTAGAAGGTGAAGTGGGGCCTGTCTATGCAAAAGTGTGTGTGTGTGTACATCAGCATTAGGAGACCCCAGGTGTGATGTGGGTAGAGAATTTAGGAAGAAATAAGAGTAGATGCAAAAGGCATAATTAAGCCAGATAGGCAGTTATTTTTAGCATAGTTATAGATTGGGTTTGAAGGTGTGAATTTCAAACTCTGGAATGCAAAAGCATCTCAGATAGGACTTTTAGGCGAGAATGGAAGAAAATATTACATTTCAGCAGCAGGAGAATTGGATGCTTACTCACAGCAAAGGTAATGCCAAGACTAAAGGATGAGATTCTGAAATCCATTATTTAAGCAAAGTGTAGCTCTGCATCACTGTTAATTTTGCCCTTTATGGTTAGCCATGTTAGAGACCCAGGGAATATGAGTCATTGATGGAGAAAATACTACAAATGTGTTCAGACTGGAATTTAAATCAACCTACATTTGGAAAATTCCCAGTCTTGGAGTTATTCAGACATGCAGGCGTGGGGAGAGGTTGATCTGCTGTAGAGTCAGAGGTTGCCTGCTATGTTCATAGACAGATCTAGGGTCCAATTTTGACCCAAAACTTAGGAATGTTCTCAGAAGAAATAATTGTTTTCAGAGTTGATCACCCTTCAAGCATAAAATGCGTTTCCTTGCCAGAGAGGATGTTTGATTAGTGCACGGTGCTAACTCATCCTGAAAGTGTACCCTTGTCTGCCTGTTTAGCTGTTGTTAAACAAAATTCTTATGTAGCCAAATTTAACTGGGTACTGTAATAGTATTTCTGCTGCATTACCCTTCCCAGTAGAAGATAACACTAAAACAACCCTTAGGAATGATTTTTTTTTTTTAAGATGCAAGCTAAAGATGCTACAACACTTACCTGAAAACCTGCATCATATCACTATCTCACCCAGGCTGCTTTTTTGGCTAGGAGCAAAATGCTTAGGTTCAAATTGTTGTCAAATGCACTGCCCAAATTTTGCTTGATTTCAGGGGGAAATAATGTGTTTAAATATCTGTCAAGAGTTGTTAACTCCCTTGAGCCCTAATTTCATATATCCAAAATGGGGATAATCCATAGGCAGGTAGTGGATTAGACGTACTGATGTGAGGTTTTTAGTGTGAAATGTGTCTCACTAAACTTTAGCCATTGAAATGTTAGATAATTGTCCATGCCAGTTGTACAGCTGCCTCCTAATTGACAGTAAAGGAAGCACGTGTACCCTTTGAGTGTCCGTTTGGCTTGTCACCACGATAGTTTTATGAAGGAAAGAACTGCTGTTTGGCAAAGTCTCTTTCCTTTACTCTGTGGGCACCTCGATTAACTTAGAGAAGCTGCCTAATGTTTTAGTTGGCTAAAACAGAAATCCTTCCATTAGACATAGTTACAGGGGTCAGAGAATACCTTTAGATATGATAATCAGTAGCAAAGGGAAAATATTAAATTATCAATGATGGAGTCTAAGTACAAATTAATTACATTCTGTAAAGCCAGAAGTAAATTCTATTATTTGATGTCCTTGTTTGTATCACCAGCCCTGAGAATGAGTGAGTTTGTCTCATACAGTTGCCTTCTTTGTGCACTTAGACTGAAATCACCTTTCTCCTCTGTACATTGAAATTAGGTTGAAAAAAAAATAATGAAGGTCACTGTTGTAATGTAGCTTTCCACTGTTTTAAGCTTTTGCTGTTGAATTTATTGGTTGCAAATGTAGCTGACAAAAGTTAAACTTTAAGCACGTATCTGAGGAAGAGGGGAATGAGGTCACTTTCTAAACAATCCTCAAGTTTTATTTTCCTGATGTACTTTTAATAAGTCCAGGTTAATGCATAGTTTGAGCAAAAATAAAATATTCCTCTGCAACACACTATTCCAAGAAGTTTTCCAGTATTTAATTTCTAACACCCCGGTTGTGCAGAAATCTGTAGCTTCAGCTGCCATTGGCATTCATTTTGTCCTTTTCTGCAATAATGTGGACATCGACTTTCATTACCAGAATAGTGTGTGAAATGCTGGGATGCCTCACGCTGTCCATCATAAGCTGCACGCGCATACCTTTGGCATAGGTGAGCTGCAGCAGTCGTGCTCCTAATCCTAGTGAGTAGATATGAAAGGGAGAAATCGGAAGAAAAATCCATGTTTCTAATCTACCCACCTTCTCATGCTAGGGGTCATGATAAATTGCTACCACAATTCTGGTAGGTCTGATTTGGTCTTCACTGGAAACTTTTTGTCAATCTGACCAAGGATCTGGATGTGCAATTCAACAGATAATAATCACAGAAGAGATGAGAGCAAGTTGATCAGCATGGCCATCAGACTGGAACCTTGAAAATAGATCCCAAACTTTACCATTCTTTTCCTGCCTCTTTATATCTTACATGCCGGCTTCGGAGGCTGTTTTACAAGCCTTGCTTAAGCTACCCCCAAGTAGATCAAAGAGGCGGAAGAATAATACCCTTCTTCCGGCAGGATGACAAAGGAATTCTCCCTTCAAGAAATCTTTCTTTCTCCCACACACAACTGAAGTGTGTTGATTTGCTTCAGCGGGAGAAAAATTCCCTCCTGCAAAAGCATGCTGGGAGTGTATCACAGGCTGTCTAGAGGAGGTTAGCTAGTACAGCACTTAACTAATATTTATCAGGGTGTGTTTCCTGTTGGGCCCAAATAAACACGGCATTGCTGTCTGTCTTGCATGTGAAATTCTGTGTTGCAGGAGTTAGCAAAGTTGCTGCTGTCCGCAGGCATACTATGTTTACAGAAAGTGCACTGCACTGCTTGTATTCTTAAACACTGGGGCATTTACCAGTAAAACTGCTTGATGAATAAAGATGACATGTCAAGGTTAGCAATGAAAACAAGGAGTTTCCACGTCCCTGTTCCAGTCTTGTATGTCACAGTGATCACTAGGGTAAGCAGCAACTTTCAGATTTCCATTTTTAAGTTCCTCATTTTTCTGAACTAACCTATCAGTCTCTCCACCTAGAATATTTGATAAATGCCCAGAAAGTTAGTTGTTAATGCATTTCTACCTTTTCCTTTCTCTGTATTCCTGCAAGCAGGTAACAGTCATAGTTCCTGATTGCTACATACCAGCTGGAGTTCCTCTGCTCACTCAGTGTAATTGAGTGGTTCTCTTTGCTCTTACTCGCTTTCAGTTGTTTTGTTTTGAAAAATATTGAATGTGAGGGATAATGACCAGGCGCTGTAATTGTTCTTTGGGTAAGTCCTTTGTGCAACGCTGTGTGCGGAGCACATTAATCCAGGGAAATGGCTTTAATCTCAGCCACGTGCAGGACTTGAGGAGATCAGTGAGTGAAGGAAAGGGAAGGTGTTTAACGTTTGATGGGAGCCTGACAAGAACAAAGCTCTGTCACCTGCTATTTCACTGACGTTCTGATATCCGTGGCTTCACATGTATTTCTTTGCTCGCAGCAATAGATGTCTGAGCAAAGATGGCAGAACCGAATCATTAGGGGGAGACAGCATAAATAAAAAGTGGCCCACTGAATCCGCAGCTTTTGTTAGAAATACATCTTTGTTAGGGATTCAGATGAAGTTCTAAGAAGCTTAGGTAGAAGAAAGGGGGATACAGAGTTAAAGGATTATTTTTTTTCAGTCCTGGTCAGGTCTTTTCAAAACTCAGATCTTCTTTCAGTCCTTTCTGTGTTTTTCTTTATGTTGAACTTTTTCTGAACAAAGTATGTGAAATACCAAATGCCTAATACCTTATAAAATCTTTTTTTATTAGAAAAGCAAACTATAGCATTTAGTCTCATGGTGTATTATCTGCTGGCTGCTTTACTACCGAGACCTTTGGAGAATATAGCTCATTTGCCCTTCACTAGCTGCACTGGGTGGAGCAGGAACATGCCTGTTGTGATGGGATGACAGTTGCAGCACCCTGTCTCCCTGTCTTGCTGCTTATATCAAAACTATATCAGAATTAAGGACAGCCAAAGAGAGCTAGCCCTCTATTGAATCAATTGTAAGCATAGCAAAAATACAAGCTTGCCTAAAGCAGCCAGTTAGCCCTAGGGCTATGTCTAAAAAGAATCTGATTTATCTGTTTTATCTTCCATACCCTCTTTATCTTTCTGATGGACACGTTGGCAAAGGGACCAGGCCTGCTGGTACTGGTGACCTGACACAGGCAAGCTTTCTTCTTGGACCTGGCAATGTCATCACTAAGTATTTACTCCTGGTAGCAGATCTGAGCACTGAATGCAGTGGCTATGTCTCCAAAGTGTTGACTGAAATGCCCGTTCCATGTGGGAAATATGATCCTTCAATCCGGCTCAGCATGCTAATCTGGGAGTCTTGTCACAGCTCCAGTCCAAATGACTACATTTTGCCAACTTAAAGTCCAGCTGGAATTTCCAGTGGATACACCAAAGGATCTTACCCCTGCCTTGCCTCTCTCTGATTACTGTAAGATGTTAGACCTGCCCTTTTCCATTACAACATCGGCCATTTTTCAGGCCATTTTAAAGCAGGAGAGGCAAAGTAGTACCTGCCTACCTGTGGTTTGTGCACTAATTTATCATATCCACTGTGAATATGAAATATCTTTAGAAGAGATATCTTTCATCTCAGACTACTGTAAACACGTAAGTATGACCTAGTTAGCTTTATGTGAGAACCTAATGAAAAGTCTTCTTAAGTGCCTAACTTTCCTCTGTGGTTAGAGGGGAGGGAGGGTTCATCCTTCTGTCTTTTAAATTGGGTGAACCAGGATTGTTCCAGCCACCCTGACAGCACAAGAACATGTGCTATCCCCTCCCTACCTTTCCCCATGTCCTGATTTTTAAGGGAAGGAAACATGTATGCTCTGACATATATGGGATGTATGGACTCTACAGGAGCTGTTGGTTATTTAAGGGACTAAGTCACTTCAGGAAGACTGCTGTAATACCTTGCCAGCCTATAGCAGGATGTTTCCAAACCTCTGCCTGAAAAGTGGATCTTCCTGCTCATTACGCTTTGTATATGTTTTGTAGAGTTTGCTACCTGATGTGGTCCTCTGCTGAGCTGCTCTAGTGCTACTTGAGTGCACCTTGGAGTCATACTTCAGGTTTCAGTAGTAACGAACAGTAGTTAACTTGTATCCAGGAGTGTTGCTCACGCTATGCCATGTATACATGGCTTGAAAAGGTAGGCTGCAGCTTCCCCTCACAAAGCTGACTTGAAGAAATAATTCACTCATGAGAACACAGGCAAATGGATAAGTGAGAGAACAGACACTGCAGCAGTGGAGACTCAAGAAAATAATGTTTTCTGAAAGTTTAGGAGTGTTTGTAGTCCTCAAAGGTTAAAATACTTCAGGTGTATAAAAAATGGATTTACAGCAATAAAGCCATTACTGTCATTGTTAGCAATTAATAATATTGTAATTAGCGCTGCACACAAAATTAATCATGAGTGCATTTACTGGAGGAGAGAGTCTAAAGACTTCAACTGACTGGAGAGCAAATGGCAGGTCTCATATACGGAAATACCATTCAGGCCTCTGTTTTTACCTCTAAATTTACACAGGTAGCATTTCTTCCCTATGTGCCAGGGGTAAGAGGCCAGCCCGGGCTCACAGTCACTCCCTTTCTGCCAATTACTAGAAACATGGCACTTGCAAAATAGCTCTGTCTAGACAAAAACATTTGCCAGCACTCTTCAGCAGTGATCACTTCATAGGCACTAAAGAAAACTTCATTATCTGATATTTTTGTAGTGCCATACTAATTCCATGGCTAGGCTGTAACTCCCATAGCACCTTTTACTGTGGCAGAGGATTCCCATGCAGCAAATGATCCACCTCACCTTCAGGGTGTGTCATGAGATATGCAGTTGTGCTGGGCATCTTGCCTCTGAACAACAGAGAACTGGGAGCTAAGCTGTCTTATATTATACAGCAGGATTTTGCAACACAACTATTTCTATTTTCAGACAATTAAGTTTCCACTGAAAATATTAAATTTTCAGTAGGAAGTAGCTCTTTGGGAGAAATTATTTCTCAAGCAAATTATATCTTTTAGGTTTTTTTTCTGTGATCAAAAAAACCCCAAAATAATTCTCATGGCAGTGGACTTGTGTGTGATGTGTTGTTGTGGTTGCAAGAGAGAAAAAAATTAGGGATTTAACTCACCAACAGTGTTATGCTAGTTTTGTGTTCTGCTTTAACAGAAGTCTTGAAAATAAAACTTTTTGCTTTTTGTTGAAACTTTCTAAAGGAGGAAGGCAGGTTTTGTGTAGTCTTTTCCTCTCTGTTGCCAGAAATGGATTGTGAGAAAGGCAGGCTGTAATAAGTTCTCACCTGTATGACTGAGAGCAGAAGCTATCTGTAACAAAAGAACTGTATTGCAGTAAGATGTGGGCTGGGGAGGCAATAATGCATAAGCACCAACCATAAAAGTCACAGGGAAAATGGACAGAGTCATGTGAGCCAATTCTGCACGTTCTTTCATTTTGTTGTTCTTTGCTGAAGTATTTAAAGGGTTGAATCATTAACTCACAATTTGTTTCTGCAGATTGGCAATGTCAAGTCTCAGGCACCAGCATGGTGCGGCAAAAGGGCTTTCT
The DNA here is from genome assembly GCF_000687285.1 of Phaethon lepturus. Taxonomy (NCBI): domain Eukaryota; kingdom Metazoa; phylum Chordata; class Aves; order Phaethontiformes; family Phaethontidae; genus Phaethon; species Phaethon lepturus. The sequence continues at coordinate 14,149 of NW_010528021.1, forward strand.
GCAGAAGCCCCAAAGGCTGAGAGGCACCTGACTCGGGCACCAGCGGCACAGCTAGAAACCAGCCGTTACCCAAGGCAAAACCACCTGTGAACACTGTGACAGTTCTGACCCTGCTTCAGCATCTAATCGCAAGGTATCTCAGTACTCAGTGTTAACTTGTTGTATAAAAGCTTCCATTCATGTACAGTCTTTCCAAAGTGTCCGTAAATTTAAACTGATAGTGGCTTCATACCTCCCCAAAAGGAATGCAGCTCTGGGTGTGGGGAAGATTGCTGACAGAAAACATTTAGCACCGTTGCAACAGCTTTCAGTGTGGTTGGATAAAGGTTCTTGCTTACTCAATGCACAAGAAAAGCATGAAGTTGCGCTCTCTGCACTCTTGCGCAGTGCTAAAGGAACATAAGCAAGAAAGCAAGTGTTGCTGTGATATAAAGTCTTCTTGCAGTAGTTCACATCACAAGGAATTGCCAGTTCCAGCTCCAGAGGGGAGACACAGTAAAAGAATACTCAGAACAGACTGCAACAGCCCTGCTAGCCCTGCTGTGTGGTGATACACTGCATGCTCACTCAGCCTTAGAGACAGGATTTGATGTACTATTTGTCAGGTCTGTAATACTCCCTTTGTATGAACCTGAGGAAGGTGACAGAAAGGCAAATGAGCACCTAACCTGGATGATACTGCAGTAGGAAGAGTTCTTTGAATTCTGCCACTGTTTTTATGATACAGGCTTTACATAGCTTGTTGGTGCTCTGACCAGATGCATGGCATGGTGTGAATTGCACACTGCAGTAGCATTGCTCTGCTGCAATCTTTCACCTGCTTATAGCAGCAGGGTAAGCAGTGTAGTGGGTGGTTATCCTACTCAGCAGTTCGGGAATATTTTCATGCAGTGTTAAGAGCACTGTCCTATTGCAGTCCTTACCTTCATCTAGGCTGTAATTTCAGTATCCCAGTCTTTTGTGGTTATCGGTGACTTTGATTTCTATTGAACACTATGCTGTGTTGTTTTGTTGCCAATAAACCAGCCATAGCAGCGTAGATAGGACTGTCATGTCGGTCTTGATAAGTCAGATTCGAATCCTTGCTTTGCCAGGTTCCTAGTGGGAACCCCAGCCCTAAGCATTTCAGATAGTAGGATTGTGAGAGAACAGAATTGGAGATGTACCAGGTGATAGGATAGAATGTAGCTGCAGCCTGCAGCTTAACCTGAAATGGTTAAGGATGTGAAGAGGAGAAAGTTAGACTCATTGGTCTGGAAAACAGGCAGTTGTTGAGCTGTAGTCCTGACTCTGTGGTCTCAGACTGTTTCCATTGCTTTCTAACTCATGTTCCCTGTCTGCAAAGGAAATAAGAATAATTCCACTACCTTACATGCAGCTGTGAGGCTATTTTAATTTTGATAATGGTTTTTCATGTAGAGGGTTATTTAATTACAAATCAACTCTTGGACTGCCCTCTTAGAGTAGCATGTTCCTTCAGTAGCAACTGAAATGATCCCTGAACACAGCTGTCACTTATGAAGTATTTTGAGATCTGTCAGGACCAATGGTGTGCTATAAACACAAACTATTGCTATTTTTTTCCATATAGAAGGCAGTTCTTTCATACTTTATTCCTTTCTTAAAGGTAAACAAAGAACAAAGTGAGGAAGGCTTTCTGTTAAGATGAAAGTGTGTGTACATGTGTAGCTCTCTCCTTGGGTAGTTTATGTCACTGAACTGTGTGTAGTTTTCTGTCTTTGTGTGTCTCTGCCAGAGACTAAAGGCATGCTACATTGCAACATAAGCTCTGTGCTGCTTATTACTCAGCACTTCTGGTCCCCTTCCTTTAGTAACTAGTACTCTCGTAAGCCAATTCCACATATGTAGTTTAGAGAGGTCTTTTCTACTATTAGTTCTTAGGGTTTTTTTTCTCCATTAATAGGCATTTTGGACTTAATTTTCTTGGACTTCCTTTTTACCTTAGAAGTATAAAGAACCACCCTGATTGCTGTAGTCAGTCAGGCGAGCTACAGGTGGTAACATAGGGAATGGGAGCATTTGTGAGGGAGAATGTATCACAGAGTGGTAGGGGTTGGAAGGAACCTCTGAAGATCACTTGGTCCAACCTCCCTGCCAAGGCAGGATCACCCAGGGCAGGTTACACAAGAACCCGTCCAGTCGGGTTTTGAAGGTCTTCAGAGAAGGAGACTCCACAACCTCTCTGGGCAGCCTGTTCCAGTGCTCTGTTACCCTCACAGTAAAAAAGGTTTTCCTCATGTTGAGGTGGAACTTCCTGTGCTGCAAGTTTGTGCCCATTGCCCCTCGTCCTACCACTGCACACTACTGAAAAGAGACTGGCTCCATCCTCCTGACAGCCACCCTGCAGATATTGATAGACATTGATAAGGTCCCCTCTCAGCCCTCTTTTCTCCAGACTAAACAGCCCCAGGTCTCTCAGCCTTTCCTCATACGAGAGATGTTCCAGGTCCCTTAATCATCTTCGTAGCCCTCCGTTGGACTCTCTCCAAAAGTTCCCTGTCTCTCTTGAACTGGGGAGCCCAGAACTGGACACAGGGCTGCAGATGAGGCCTCACCAGTGCTGAGTAGAGGGGGAGGA
>NW_010528022.1:0-6991 GCF_000687285.1 Phaethon lepturus
CTTCTCAGACCGGGGGCCCGGCGGCATGTGGAGGCCGCGGGGGGGCGGGACGCTGCGGCGCCTGTGGTATGAGTCCGGTCTCTGGCGTCTTCCCCCGTCTCTTCACCTCCTCCCGCGGAGCTTGGTGACGGCGCAGCGCTGAGCGCGGGACCGTGGGGGTCGTGAGCTGAAGCGGGCCCCGCGGTGCTGTCGGGCGGGTCGTGCTGGCAGTTTGCCCAATGGAAAGCAGACCTGAAGCGATTTTATTTATTTTTTTCCCCTGTGTCAGCTGTTTCCTCCCCCTTCTCTTTGCCCTCTCCATTTTAATGAAACATATATGCCAGAGATGACATAACTGTGTTTCTCTGCAGAAGTTCTCTCCGATGTGCTGATCATTTCTCTTGTCGGGCGGGAACTGGATGACACAGATGTCTATAAGGGCCTTTTTAGAGCCATTTACAGAGGGTTTAATCTTTATTATTTTTTTCAGAATGCCCAAACTGAATGTTTCTAGTGTTCTTGGTAAAGATCACCAATATAAAAGACAGCTGCTAAGGCACTTTACTAAGCAAATAGAGGCTAGTTTAAGTAGATTTTGCCTCCAAGGTTATGAGGAAGTAGTTAGACTTTAAAATGAAAATTTTTAAAATTTTAATTTTTTTTCACCCTATCCATTCAACGTGCTCCAAGTACAGAGCATTTGTACTTGGAGGAAAGCAAGAGGAGAAAACTCAGTGTGAGCTCCTATTAAACCAATGACAGCACCTACTTTATCTGAAAAAATTGTCTTTAATTCAATGTCTGTTGAAATACAGCTGGTGGTTCACAGCTGCACTGTACTTATTTCCTGAGGTGATATGCAACTCAGTGTAATAGACATCTTGTAATGATCTTAAGGTTATTGTGGCAAAGAGCAGACCATTATTATTGAACCTGATGGTGGTTAAAACATTGTAAATGAAAGCTGGCAGTTTCTTCTTTAACACAGAAAACAATGATACCTGGACCAGCACTCTGCTCTGTAAAAAGACTGCTGATTTTCTGAGGAATTCTATTTCTTAATTTCGAGAGAGAAGGGCTGTAGCCCATATAATAATCTCTAGTAATCATTTACCTATGAAATGAACAAAAACTCACCAATATTCAATGAAAATTAGTTTCTGAAAAGGTAGTACGTTTAAGGTTTGTCACAGATGCTTCTGTTACCAAATTCCTGTTTGTGTTTCTGCACAGGCTGAATGGTAGCAAATACGAGCTGGCTTTTGCGGAGTAATCGTGGCGATCTCAGTCCAGTTCTCACTAGACCAATGGATGTGTCCTAACTAACTGTAAGCAATGATCACTCCTCTTGGCAAAAATACCAGGCAGCAAAAATGAACAGCTGGTTGGTTATGTGTGTGTGAAATGACTGTAGCAGTTTAAAAAATTAACACAGGTTCACTGCAGTAAACCCTAAGATGAGATGCTTTGTTTTGAGAACATCAAAGTACTTTAACCTAGTATGATACAATGAAGTGCATTGCTGGAGCACTATGAAGGACTGATCTAACTTCTGGTACATGTAATACTCGCATGGGAACATCCAGAGACATAAAATCCCTTTTTACTTATTATTAGGTTACACACACACAATTTTTTCGGGGGGGAAGAGATTACAAAAGTTATTAGTATTTAAATGCCTTGGTGTTTAATACAAAAGTATCCTCCTTTTTCTTTGTCAAGCACATATGCGTAGGATCCCCAAGGTAGGCCTCAATGTTAAGCAAAGCAGAAAAGAAAAGCAACCTCGAGATAATTCTTGGTGTTTGTGTCCAGAACATGTTGTGTGCTTCTTTATTGGTGAAGTGGGAGTAGATTAAATGTAAGAATTATTAGGAACTTGCTTTGGTGTTAATTACGGAGTACCTTTGTTCCTGTAAAACAGTAAGAACATGTCATCATGCACTTGACTTAAATAGACTGCTTTGTTCAAGAAAACTTAAGCTAACCATGTACCAGTTTAGGGTGTAGTCAGTTGACTGCATGCTGGTTTTGTCTTTCCAAAATGATGTTACATTCATTTTGAAGGTACTGATGTATTTTGTATGAGTTTGTAATACAGAGTGTCTATTTTTACACTGCAGAAACTCATACTAAAGCATTATGAATTTTTTAAGGATACTTAAAATGAGCAAGCTTGTCCTCTGCTGTTCAGCTTAAGAATTTTGACTGGCAAAAGCAAAAAGGCATCTGCAGTCTTTGAAGTACTGTGTGCACACAGGTCAATTAAATCAAATAGAAAAACATAATTTACCAATAAGTTTTGTCTGTATGTAATGTTTTCTCCTCACGCTGTGGATGCTATTAAGACATACTAAACAAATGGAAACAGATTTGAGAAGTCTCCTTTGTTTGCTGTAAGGATCAATAATCTGAAGTAAGTAGAGTTACATATTGACCTGTTTGTACAAAATTATATCATTTGTTTAGCATTTTCTGAATAACAGAGAGAACTCTCCCTCAAGAAGTGTCTCAAGTCCATCGTGAAAAGAGAGGTCACCTGCTGCAAGTTACATTCAGTTAGCTTTCCCCCAAGAACTGGTTATCTCATAGTCATTTTTGAAGATTATTCTTCACCTTTTGCCTTGCTTAAAGTACGGCTGATTTTTCAGGAACTTAACATTGCTTTGGATGCTCTTGTTAATGGAAGTAATCAGTGTAGGGGGAAAAGGAAAATGGAGATCTGTGAAAATATGCAAATGCTTTCATAAATAGAAAGAAGGAGACCTTCAGCTGGGCCAAATTCTATTTCAGTTCTTGCTGTTCTTTAATGTGCCTGTATATGAAGGAATTTACCACAGGCTATTCCAAATAAGGGCCTGTTTAAAAACAAAACAACCTGAAAAACTGTCCCAGTTTGCAGCTTCATAGTACTTAGCTCACAGCTTTGTCCTAATATAAGCTGTTAAAATCTGGTGCACTGATATAACTAAAAATACCTATGGTAGTAGTCAGGATATGAAGAAGTAGCAATGTATTTCCCTCAGTGCACAAATTAAAATATATGCACAAATTCTCTTTTTTTTTTTTATTTGTTTAAACTGTAAGCGTGGACCTTCTAGTTTGACTGAAACACACAAGATTCACTCTTGGTTTTGATTTGTTTTTTTCTTTTTATGTTAATATCCTGCATATATAAATTAAATGTGATGTCAGTTGGAAAAAAGTGGCTGACACAGTATGACCCTTTGAAACATGGTGCATCACTTCAGAAATTTGTCCCTTTTGTACTCTGAAAAACAACATCCATTCCTTCCTGCCCCCAGTCCCCAGAACACTTAGATGAAAATGTCCACCAGGATACAAATCTATATGTTCTGAATTACTGTGTACAAAAAAAATTTCATTTGTAGTATGACAAAAGCAAGAATAGCTGAATGAATCACAGATGTGAAGATGAACTGAGTTGCTTTTTTATGCATTGAAATACTGATTTAACAGAGCACAAAAGGTCTTCTCCAAGGTGAAAAAGAACAGAGGCTATCTTGGAAAAATATCAAGTGTTCTAATGGTTAGGGAAGAATGCCATATCCAGAGATAAAGAGTCAAAAACAAGTTCTCCAGTGCGTATGTGAGGGAGCGATTGCTTTTCACAGTTAAGGAGAGTTGTAGCTGTGTTTGTTATCTGGAACCGACTAGAAACGTTCAGCACATAGGAGTACAGGAATAGGCAAGTCCAATTTAACTAGTAAGATTTAATAGGAGTCAGTGAGTAGCCAGGTGATAATTACAAAGCAAGAGGATAGAATCTAATAATGCTTACACATTGCTATCCATTAAAGCATTTTCAAGAGCTTTTTCTTATTCTCCTTGCTTTTCCTGCTCCCAAAGAGGATAACCATTAACTTCTAAAATTATTTGTGATTATTTTAGCTGTATGATCTGATCCTGGAAGTCATACTCTGCAGCTTACATAGTAGTAAATGTTGATTTAATAGACTATAAACATGCCGTTGGGAGTGGGGAGCCTATCTTTGAAAGCTTGTGTCCCCCCATAAACATCGGCAATCTGTTGCTCCATTCATTGCTTGTATTGCCCTGTCAAAAATACTAAATGAACATGATGTGATTTCTGTAAACATACAAGCTGCCTTTTTAGCTCATGTTGCTGGACATCCAGACTACCACTGACGACCTTGCCTTTCCACATTGTGTGTATATTGATATATTTTTGTTAGTTTTTTCCCAAGTGCTTGGATTGTCCTGTTAAGAAGTATATTCCTATGACAGTTCCCTACGGATACCAAAATCAGAGACTTAATTTTGTGTGGAACCTGTTCTGCTCCACAAGGCAGTATTACAGTTGCTGCTATTTTCAGAGAAGAGTACCTGGCTCCCTTAATGGCAATGTAATTTGCCATGACCTTGTTTTCAAAACACCACAGATTTATGATTTTCTCTGGCTAAATAAAATGTTAACTGTTCACAGTCATCTTGTGTGCCTGTTAAAGATTTTACTTGAGCTGTTGTAAAATTTTGTGAAATCAAAAGACCAATGAACTATTATATTAACTTCATAACATCAGATAAATGTTTAGAATTGTATTCTGTTTAATGTGATTTTTAAGTATGTCTTTACAAAAGATTCAACGAATAAACTATTCACTTTTGCACACATTAATGTGTTCGAAACCAAGCAAAGCTAGGGCAGATTCCTGCAGTCCTGTATAAGTAAACTGCATCTGAATTGGTGAGAATTATTATGGAAATAAGAGCAGCGGTGGCCTGCTACTGCATTTGTACAACGGAGTCAAGTTTTCTAAAGGTAAACATGTTCTTTTGTAGAAATAAATCCTAAACTTGGAATCACTTTATCTGCCAGGAAAAAAAAAGATCTAGGTTCAATCAATCAATGACCTTTACCTTGCCATAAAGAGATGTTTTGCTAGTAAAAATAGGAGTTCTGCACAGAAAAATCTTTTGGGTGAAATAATTCAGATAAATGCAGCCTTCCCCCAAAAAAGAAAACTTTTATCTTCTGCATTCTTTGTTTACATTAACTTTGAGAAAAGTTAATGGGTTTTAGTAACTGACACCAGTATTTGTATTAAGCAGGTTACTATGACTCGTTTCTTAAATAAAATTACACTTTTTGCCAGTCTTCAGTTAATTGGATTTACTTCTATGTCCTCTTTCTTCAGTAGAGAATTCTCATATTTTTAACTTATTTTTGTCATGTGCCAGGACAGAGCTGTTTAAAAACATTCTTTTCTTAACTAACTTAAGTAAAGAGACCTTGACTTCAGCTTTAAAAAGTTTGAGAGATTTTTATCTACACCCCCCTTATTTGCTCTTTACTTGCCAGAGCCTGCCTGATACTATTTTTGTCTTTGCCTGAGTCATACTTGAGTTTATTCCACATCTTCAGCTTTGCTTTAGACAGAGTTATGCATTTAATATAATTCTATTAATAGAACTTCACAGAAAACTTGTAGCTGTACTGTTTGCTGTTTTAAAGTATTCTCTCTTACTCATCGTCCAATGTGACCACTGTTACGGAACAAGTGAGATGGTTATTACCCATTGCCAGTGTGCTGATAGATTCCTGCATTCCGATTAGTTGCATTCTTCTCATTCACGCTAAATGTCTGGAGAAACCTGTAAGGTAGGAGAGGGAGGAATCCCCTTCCAAATACATGTGTATTTTCTGATCGTAACCCACAGGCTTACAAGTCATAGGAAGCATAATTGGTGTTGAATTATTTGCTGGGGAAAGACCAACTGAGTAATAAAATTAAGGACGACTGGTTATATGTCTTAATCACTCCTATCCATGTTAATATGGTGGGAAGGGGACTTAAGAAAATATAATCAAGCATTTATGCATTATGGACTAAGGAATCTGTTTTACCACTTTAAACTTTAATTAACTCCACCAAAACTCTTGTCGACTTTCCTGATTTAATGGGTAGAAATTGGCTGATGCTGGTTAGATGCTGGTTACACACTGGATTTAAACAGACACAGACTGGTGTCTCCCGTCTGTCATAGCTATGCAAAAGTCATCCCCTGCTCCTAACTTGTGGAGTTTCCACTGACTTGCCAGTAAAGCATCTTTTTTTCTGTGTCTGGAAGGTATAGACATGTATGTTCTCTGTGCAGACCATCCGCGGTTGGTTGTGTGGGTGATAAGCAGAATTTACCCTTCTAACACTGTAACACCATCTGAGTTAAAAGAGTAAAAAGCAGTTACTGGAAACAGTTCTTGAAGTGAATCAGCCCTAAGGGAACAGTCGCCAGCTGTCACCCAAACAAACAGCTGCCTCAGAGGCAGTAGAAACGTTTTGGGTGTCTTTGGTCCTGTCTGTGTGAGTGGAATAAGCTACAATGTGTAAGACAGTAGTTGCAAGTGCTGTAGCCAGGTATATGTATTTTAAAAGACAAAATAAATAAAGGTGTGCACAATTTAAAGGATCTGAAACTTGCTTTTTATGGAATAAGCATTGGAATGGGTGAACTCCATGGTTACACAATGCTACTGGGAAACAAACCTTGCATATTCCTAATTAGGGATTGTGCCTATTATTGGTAGAAATGAGATTTGAACTGCATTTCGATTTACCAGCCTTCACTAAAGGGCTGCTTCTTCTTTCTAAGTTTTGCAAACCGTCAGTGTAAAGATTTGACCTCGGAATTCTTAGCAGTTTCCTTTCTTCGTTTGAGGATCTTCATGCAAAGGGAAACGTTACTTTCTGGTTGTTAGGGATTAACAACTGTCAGGGTGGGAGATGCCGCCTTTGGCTTTTCACAAATCACTAACCTGCGTTTTCTCACTCGCACGCAGTGCCGCAGGGACCGATGGCTTCGCGCCCGTTGCGCGTACTTTATCCCCGCCGTGAAAAACCGGGTGCGGAAGTTCCGCTGGGCGCGGGATGCGAGCGGCCGAAGGGTGGGGGCCGCTGCCGGCGAGGCGGACTCACGCGACTCCTCATGCTGATCCCGCACCCGCACGAGTCCTGCACAACCGCCCCCC
>NW_010528023.1:0-22046 GCF_000687285.1 Phaethon lepturus
CCAACTCAAACCATTCTATGATTCTATGATCCCCATTGGCTCGTGATATACTAGGGTTCAGCCAGAACCAGCCTTCATCCCAGAGAGGCACCTACAGCACCTTGGAGGTCAAAACTCCTTCCAAACAACAGGCAACAGTACAAGCGGACACTGGGGAAGCAGTGGATGAGGATGGATGTGCCGCAAGCCATCAGGTGATGGGGAAGGGAGAGCAGAGATCCACACATTAAGGGGTATTTCCACATCCTCGCTGAGGCTCTACAGTGTTCCCCAGTTTGCTCTGGCACTAGAAGACAGGTTACACGCAGTCTTGCAAAACCCAGCTTTGGAAAAAGAAATGGAAAGACTCTGAGCAGTCAGTGGCGGGTGATTTTGCGCCGCACTTAAAGGCTGCCCTGCAGTACCGGGGGGAACTATGTCTGCATTACCAGCACGTCGCAGGGCGGCTCCTGGCAGCGGAGCCACACGAAAGAACGTTCAGCCCTAATGCAATTTTGAATATTTGCCTCCTCCACTCAGGTAAGTACTTTTTATAAACGAAGGCAAGTTTGCCTTCCAATCTGTGCAATCCAGATGCAGGCAAACTTTCAACTGATTTGCAAGCTCAAAGCTTGGAGACGCAAAGGTTGTTACGAGGAATGGATGCTGCCCTTATTTCCTTTACAAGATCTCTTTGCTAAAGTACAATCTTTAGAAGCCCATCACAGCAAACCGTATCTGTTCACAAGCCAACCCAGTTGCTTGTTAACCAGCATTTCTTCTGCATCATTCTTTTCCTAGACTCCTTCCATCACCGGCTCTTCAGGACACCGTTTATATTAATTGATCAGCACATTCTCCTGACTGTAAAGGGTAATTTACAGCCTTGGTGATGCATGAATAACGGCACGGAACACCACCACACACAAAATAAAGCGAGCCCTAGCCACAGTGGGGCTACTGCGAGGCCATTGTGCTAAGTGGAATGTTCAGTTTTGTGAATATAAGATTAATTTGAGTCCATAAAAACAATCTTCATTTGCTGTGGTCTGGGAGCGCTGGGTTAACTTCGACCTACCGGCTAGATTAAAGGCCCTCTCAAGCAGTGAAATAAAGTTGTTGGACTTGCTCCTGCTTTGGTCCTTATCTTCACATCTGAGAACATGGTACCATCATCGCTTGCAACAGCAATTTCCCTTTTTTACAACGGTGCTCCAGAGTCAACTCCTAATGCTGAGAATCTTACAAGTACTTTCATTCCCTTCAGGAAAGATTAATAAGAGGGCTTTGGCACAGCATCTCTGGCATCTTTGTAGTTTCCAAAGTCCTCGCAGACACAACTGCGAAGTGAGTACACAGTGGCAGTTCTGCACCAGTCTTGTTGACAATAACCTCTTTACAGCTGGAAGAGAATTGCATGTTTTTGTCAGCTCGGTTTGATATCATCAGTCACAAACGCTGCAAAACGTAGTAAGCTGCATAGGGATTTTGGTGCTTAAAGTGAAAACTTCAGCACTGTAGCAGAAAACATAAGTTACTTCCTTAGAGTCACAGAAATCTTGGCGGGATCTCTGGAGGTCTCCAGCTTAACCCTCTGCTCAAAGCATAAGCATCACCAACACCAAATCAAGGCAGCCACAGCTTCATCTACCCAGATCCGAAATATTTCCAAGGGCAGAGATTCCACAGCCTCTCAAGATGAGCCCAGCGCCCTCCACCTCTTATTTTAGGACACATGCCCAAAATCATCCCAAGATGCTCTGCCACTGGATCATCTCTTCACATCCTTCTTGAACTGGGATGCCCAAAACCAGTCACTGTTTACCAATATGGCCCCACTAGTACCACAAAGAGGGTTAATACCACCTCTGAATCTGCTGGACATATTCCTCTTAATATAACCCAATCCAATTCACTCTATTTGCAATGAGGAGACACTTTGGGTGCTTCCAGCTTAGGGTCCAACACAGCCCCAGCCTTTTTTAGCAAAGCCACTACTGAACCAGTTGCTTCCCAGAGCATTGGGAAAGGTGCACACTATCCAAGGACACTGGGACTTCAGCGTTTATAGGTTTCCCAAGCTCCAGTTCAGGGCACTGAGTTTACTGGGATCTGAAGTCCTTTGCAAACAATTATTCCACACTCTCCAGAAAGAGATGAACACGTTGGTTCATCATTTTGAACATGTGCAGCTGCCTACAATTCCACCATTCAGCAGAAGGTAATCTCTTCCTATCAAAAAGAATATTCAAAACTAAGCACAAAGTTGATAATAACTTGCCAAGTCTAGAAACTAGGACCAGGACAAGCCACAGGTTCAACTGCTCCCTACATTGCAACGCACAGCAATGTACTTTTTTTTTTTTTTTCAATATGCCTTCCCAAAGCAAGTGTCCCAACTTATCTATTGCTAGGCAAACATCAGACATGATTTAAACACGAAATATTTAATTACACCTCAGTGATAACGATCCTGATCATCCTCTCCAATCTGCATTTTTCTTTTCAGGCATCTCTCAGCTGTCTCCCTCCCCTTTCTGATAAAGAGGATGAGGCAGGGAAGTGCTCCGAGAGAGTCAGCACCACCCTTCCGCAAGGTTGTCCCTCCTGAACGAAGCACACCATACCAAAGCACCACGACTTTATTTTAAGCGCATGAAGAAAGCATGCTAAAAGGGCAAAACGTTTTTTATGAGCTGGCAGAGACCTCTTCTTGTCTTGTGATTTTCTACTTACCCTTTACAAAGCATGACATTAAGAAAACAATCCAACTGTCAAGGAATTATTTACAGGACAACAAGTCCCACTGTTCCACTTCTGAAAGGTGTATACTTCCATTTTCCATTAGTGGAATTTGTCTTTAGTTTGATCCCTAACTTAGAAATTGAATAAATGGCATGAACTCTGTCAGATTAATAGAATGTTAACATAGCAATGTTAATGCAACACAGTTTACCAAATTCTGTATTTATCTTTATACATAGAGAGAAATACAAGCCTGTGATAGGTCGTTACTCTAGCCCCAGTATATGAGCCAGAGCAAATGTTAGGGTTTAAAACCTATACACCATGAAGCATAAGGTTGAAAGTTTAAGCCCAGACAACTTCAACGGCGCCAGAATTTCACCATCTATTTAAAAAAAAAAAAAAAATCAACTTACTCATTCCTGTTACACAGATTTTCTCAGCGTGTTGACCATTTCATCTCAATTTGTAGACCATTTTATAGCCTCTTAAATAATTCCTCTGCTTCTTTAGAGCACCTCACCCTTCAAATATTCATGGTGGAGACTCAACTTTCCCTGGATGTCAGGAATGTCTTGCTCCAAAGCCAACACTGTGAGTTAGACCCACTGACCATTTGTAAAGTAGTGTTTCCCTGTTTGGTTATCATTTACACCATACATATTTAGGAAAGCTAGTGCATTAACCCCATGGTTAGGAGAGGTAAAATTAAAGTGTTGGCACATCAGTATTAAAAAAAATTAAAAATACAGCTGCCGTATTGAGAGTAAATACCGTAGTCCATTAAGACAGAAAAGGAACCAACTTTGGTTCTTCTAAACATCGATTATTCTGGAATAATTAATTAGCAGAGCTATAACAATACATAAAATTGCTAGCCTCTGACTCTTCTGATAATTTATGCAAGATTAAAGTATCGCTGTGGTTGCCTTTTCCATTGCCTAATTCAGCATTTTCTTTTTCCTTATGAAAGCAAGACTCCAGATTTAACTGCTCTAATGCCCTTTTACAGTGTTTGGTGTAGTAAAATCTAACAGCCACTACAGCACACTAGCAGGGAAATGATGGATCGCGGAAGCTAACAGAGGGGGAGCACTGTAAAATGCCCCAGTTAATGTTGAGATAGTAGAGTAAATCTTATTTTAAAACCACATACACACACCTATGTATATATACACACACACAGTGGTATCTGATGAACTTGTTTCACCTTATCAAATCCCCTTCTGATTTCTCTCATGATAACGGATATTTCCACACTGAGCACCTCACTTTCCTAATAACCAAGTAAACAACCACCTTGCAATGAAACCATTTCAAAGTTATCATCACTAGATTAAGCTCACCAATCAACCCAATCACCACAACCCAGCCAAGAAAAAACACCATTTGGGTGAGAGGTTGGTCTCTTCTTCAAAGAACTTCCTCAACAGAAGAGTATTAATCTTTTTTTTTTCTTTTTCCTCACAAAAAGCAGTATTTGAACCTGTTCTATCTGGGCACTTTGACTCAAGTGTGTCCTTGTCACACCAAAATGCTCAGAGTTGAGGCTACCAGGAGATGCACCAGAGCATCCTGTGGCACACAAAGCTCTACAGTCCCTCCAGTGAAAGCAGGCTGCCTCGAGAGGGCTGGCACTGCACTGGACCTCCTCAACACGATTCCTGAGATGGACCTTCCCTTACTTCTCCATAGAACATGGCTGCTTCTCTCCTACAGCAGAAGCCATTCATTACACAGCAGCGTTGCACTTTTCAATAAGCTCAGCAGTTACTGATTTTTTTTTTGTCCAGGAAAGCTCTTTGACTTTTACCCAAATGGGTAAAATGGGATGCTAATGCACATCAGCTTGTTTGTTTTACCAGAAGGGCCTCGCAAGACCTGTTTTGGGAAGGTTCTTCAAGGAAAACGAAGTGGCATGTCCCACGCACAGGCACACATTTCCCAGGCGCTCTCTGTCCCATCCAAGAACAAGATGTCCCAGGACATTTGCCGGTGCAGTGAGCAACAGCACACACTTCGCCATCGCAACCGACGTGGGAGTTAATAGCCCATGCTAAGGCTCCAAGTATGCTCCTGCCCTTTTCCAGCAGAGAGCCCCCGAGGGCAGGCTTAAGGGCTAATAACACATAGGATCAGTTTTGAGAACAGATCTGGACCCACAGTTCACCAAGCCCTGTTTGTACAGCCACACAACACCCTTCCTTGATACTATTCACAACAACCCCAAGCATGATCCAAAATTAGAAGTCTGCCGAAAACCACACGCGTAGGGATTATACAGAGACATAAGGGAGGATGAAACGTTCCTCAAACTCAAATTTCCCGGGGGCAATAGCAAAATTCCCATCGGCAACTGAAGTAAATGTGCTCCCCCATCCCTCAAACTAAAGCAGAAACTTGAAACTGCAAAAGCTGCTGCAACAGCACAGTTTTGTAGGACTCAGGAGATGTTGTCAAGTCCACAAAGCACTTACCCCAGGTGCACTTATGCATCTGTTACATATTCTGAGGGGTATTACTCATTTATAACGCTTTGTAGAGCACACAAAGTGAACAGGCAAATCCTCAAATGAATGGCTTCTAACTCAGCTCGGCAGCAACGGAGAGGAATCGCCATATGAAGCTTGCGAGTTGTTGCTAGGAAAATCAAACGGGAAGTGTTTGCAACAGAAAATTTAAAAAAAAAAAAAAAAAGCAGCTTGTAAATAGGGATTTGGAGAAGAACGGGAAGCAGAAAGCAGAACAGAAAAACCTACCCAGGTTTTACAGGAAGTCAAGCATCTGCTGGGTAGGGGATTTGGAGGCTACTCCTATCTTCCGCACAGGCATCAGTTCACAGCACAGGAAACCAGTAATTTCAACTGTGACCATGCCAGGGATACCTTCAGTCAGTGTGTGTACTAGATGAAAGAAAATACCAAAGAAGGAAACAAAAAAGGAAGAGACTCACTGCCAAGCTTCAGGTTACAGAGGCATTCATATTTATTTTAAGTGTCTTAAATGCCTGCTTTTATTTTTCTTATTTTTACTTTAAGAGCCTATGAAAAGATAACCAAGGGAATAAGAGGCAGCAGCACTAAAATTCAGCACAATCCAGAGCAGGAGGGAGAGCCAGACAGGTTGAAAAACTGTTTTAAAAGCTTCAGTACATAGCCTGAGTATCCACACAAAGACAAACCCGTTCACACGAGCGCTCGCTAGGGAGAAGCAAGGGAGTAACCCAGCTCAGAATTACAAGCAAGGTTTGCAGCTTTCAACCACTCTGAACGCAAAAATATCCCAAACAGTGCAGAAATCACACACTGGGCATTCGTAAAGTCAGCCCAACAGCGTCCAGCCTCTATTCTTTAGTAGCACAAGTTACAAACATAGACTCTTTTTATCAGCTCTCTGACCTTCCAGCAATGAATAGCTTCACCACAAAAAAATAACAGCAAGGAGAGACATCCAGCATTCAACAAGAAAGCACCAATGACCGACATTACACTATGCCACCCTGATCCAAGGATGTGCTATTTGGAGTAACAGTTACAGGCACTCGCCAAGAAGAGGCATGATGCACGCTCCAGGAGGACAAGCAAGAAGCACATACTGCTGTGCTAAGACCTACTGCTCTGTTTTCTATTTTTTCCCTTCTTTTTCTCCCCCTCCTCCCCACCATTTTTGTTCTGCACCACACTGCCCCTGAGAAGTTTGAATTCTTAGAAAAGCCCCCCATGGACTTGAAAATATCAAGGGTCATAGCCAATGAAAGGATGTCATGCATCCCCAAAGCCAAATATTTTTCCTATCAGTGTATAAATAGACTATTCGCCAAAGACGTGCTTGCTACAAAGAGAATTTCACAATCAAATGGTAGCTGGCACTGTACTTAGGTATGGGAGAGTCTCTGAAATAGGGGAGACAGGTACCGAGGGGTGATTTTCAACAGTAAATTGAGCATGCAGTTTGAATCCTGCAGGAAAAGGGAGAAAGAGCAGACACAGAAACTAAAAATAATTTAAAGCAACTCTACGTGAAGAGCAGAGGGGTTTTATATGCCATCGCCTGCTGCTCCCCAGATCCTCATCACCTGGACCACACCTTCACCCTGGCAGAGGTCCGTCCACAGGTCTCACAGCCGTGCAAGGAGCACCTTGCACTCAGCTTTATCTAAAAGCACACTATCACCTTCAGATCATGTCTCTGACACATTTCCGTCTGGATGTTCCTCCTATTGCAGTCACTATTTTACCTGACTCCAAATCCAAATGCTGAAGCGTTCGAGCTATAAGCACTGGGGAGAAGGCTGTCTACATGGTGACACCTCCTCATTTAGCAAGGCTGACTTCCCTCGCTCAAAGCAGCCTGTTATTTTTAAAAAAGGTCTCTGAAAACAGAATCCCCGCTGCTGGCTGCCTGCAGCTCCTCTTGCAGCTTGGGACAAGTCACCTGTAAACGCTAAGTAAAGCCAGAAACCCAAAACCGTTACTTACGAACACTGACGTAACTGGTGCCGGCAAAAAGCCAAGTATGTGAACTTTTCCCAATTACTGCGAAGGAGCAAGCAGCCACTTCGCCAGCCACACTCCACCCTTGGCTCCCAAGGACAAGCCAGCGAAAGCGAGATGAGAGACCTGACAACGTAATGATTTATCGGCAAGGTCAAACCTACGTATGACAGCGTAACGACATTAGTCTTGCCGGCTTCAAGCTGCGAAGGGTTCGGATAAGCTAGGAAGGACCTGCTCAGAAAGATGAGACTAACGATGGAGCAGAGAAGGTAAGACATGATGAACTCCAAGGGGTCCTGAGCAGTGCCGTGCATGACAAAGGACTTCCTCCAAGGGCAGGGATCGCCTCCTCTGAGTCCTTCTAATAAGACGTTAACAGAGACGTCACACCAGCTTAACTCATATGTAACGTGATCCCAGATGTCCCCTCACAAACAGCAGCAACGCCTTGTGCAATTTGCTGAAAATTAAAAAAACAAACACCAAAGGAAGGAATACAGCTTAAAAAACACCCAACCCAAACGACAGTGCCCCAACAGGAATCTCCCCATTAGAAATATTTACTGATTGGTCTTCACTTTAGCAGAAAAAAATAGAAGAGGGTATAAAATCCATTGCTGAGATTTTCAAAGCTGCCAGAGGGATACAAACACCCAGTGTCAATAAAATTAACAGCAGCTGAGCATTCGGATGCCAGCCATAACTTACTCCTCACCATTTACGCCCCGTTTACTTTCTGCACTCGCCTAGGCACGAGTAACGCAAGCCAGCTCCTCCCACTTCTGCCGCCAGCCTTTTTCCAGGCGAGCACCCCTTGCCCATCCCAACATCCTGGTGCCACACGGCTGGTGTTATTGGGCAAGCAGAAAGAGAAATTAGGGTTTAGCGCATTTTTTGGAAGGTGGCCATCACTCTGACTGAAATTCAAGAGTTGTAGAAACTCTTATGCAGATGGCAGGGTGAAGCAGACCTTATGAATCCTGACAGAATTTGTCTCTGGAAAGAAGCAAATACAAACAGGATTTCCTTCTGTTCAGCATGCTGACAGAAGCCAGCTTCAATGCTGGTGGTGGCATTAGAGGACAAGCAGGAAACTGGTAACACAAACCGCTATCTTAGCTCAATCTGGAGCATGAGGAAGGCAAAGATAAGCAGGAAAGGAATATTTTAAGGTGAGCGGGAGGGGGAACACAAAAACTAGCCTCCTAGCAGTGCAGGTAGAGGATGCAACAAAGCATAGGCTCAAAATTTACTCTTGCTCTGGCCACGGATTGGCACGGCCGTGGATTTGCATGGCCACAGACCAGTCGTTGCTGTGGTTCCCCATCTATTTGGCTTCCTTTGCCAAAGCACATATGCGGTGGAGGTGGTAACGTGGCTCCCCTGTGTCACTCACCAATCCACTGTTTCATGAGTTCATGCCTGCAAAATGTTCTGAACAGGCAAAGCGCTGAGTAACAATATTATTCTCACCCTGGCACGAATCCATTCCACTCTCCAAACTCAAAGAACAAAAGAAATTAAAGGATGAACCTCCACGGCACAGCTGGACAGACGTCCCTCGCAGCGCAGCTCCTCACGTGGCAATCGCGCTGACCTGCAGCGGCAAAAGCGTCTCCTCCGCCACCCACCTCTCCCAGACATAATCCAAAAGATACTACTTAAAGTAGTTTAATACACAGACCAGGAGATCGCTACAAGCAAGACGAGGTAGCTAGGCTTTTAACTCAGGAGGTTCAGTTGGGACACCAGCACAGTAAGTTCATCTGAAGCACAAGATGACGGGATGGGTTCCCACGCTGCACGCTTAGGTGATGATCTTGCACTTAAACCATCAAACCCGGCCAACACCAAATTATTTAAGAAACAGATATACATGGTGATACAATAAGGAAGAATCCCTAGAGAAATCCACCTCTCGCTTTCTCCATCTTCTGCTTTCAGCCAGCTGTGACTGTGCCTAAGCAACCCCGGGCATACAGCTGAGAAGTCTTGCCTGGAAGGGGACATTACGGAGGGGAAAAGACACCGGGGAGCCTCTTGCCGGCATCTTTGTAATATTCTGTAATCCCCCCGGGCAAGGCGGGCAGCCCGCGCTGCTGCTGAACAATGCAGTTTTGAATTCAATTAAAGTGATTATCTGTTGTGCCAAATAAATTGTGTACAGCATATATCCTGCAGCATTTTACACCTTCAGGCTCATTATTTTCTAACTGTTTCCTCCTGTTTATGCGCTTTCAAATTAAATTGCTGATAATATGCGCCAAAATAAAAAATGAGCGCACCTTGTCCGAAGAAAATTGATTCTCCTTTTTCCTGAACCGGGCGATTGCCAGGTTTTATATACTCTGTTCCTGGCGATCATTAGTAATTCAATTTTCTTTTTATTAGCCCCCTTATCTGCTGAGCAATATAGTGGCAGAGCTGACCTCTTTCGCACGGGTAAATGTTTAAAATCTTTTCCCTGATTAATTTTGCCAGTTAAGGAAAAGAGGAGAAATGGCCCGGCTCTTAGCCATCACAATGAATAAAGCTTAATGTTGATTGTGATGGAATTTCTAATGCCAAGGAAATTGATTGAACGCAGCAATTACACTGCAATAGTAACTCAAGGGAAATGGGATAGTTTTCTCCTGGCCATAGCCTTTTGGTTATTTAAAACAATCCAATTTGCAAGGATAATTATATATTAGTGTTTTATCTGCCACTTGAAATGAACATGGGAGTTTTGATACTGGCCCAGCATTAGCAGGTTATTGCTGCAAATTACTTGATATCTGCTTTCTTTCACATAAAGACGAAATTAGGCCATCAATAACCAGAAAAAGGTGGACCAGGGAGATGCGAGGGGCACGAGTGCCCTCTGCAGGGCTACGGGGAAGGAAGGGCAGCACGAGAGACTCCCCAAAATTCCCAATTCTCCTGCTTGTCAGAGCACACTGTACAGCTGCCTCTCCCATACCAGACAGGCGTCGAACAGGCATGGCACGACTCCCCATCCATAGAGCTGCCACATCTTTGACAATAAAAGAAATAAAACAAATTAAAAAAAAAACACAAACTTAATTTTAAGCACTTACTTCTAGTTCTTCCTAGAGAAAAAGCCAGGGGACTAAGAAACAACAGCGCTGTCATGCTGAATGCCCCAGCAGGGTGAACGCTTACCAGTGCAGTGGCGTTGCACAAGAGCCGTGGCCGCCAAGGAGTGCAACAGCATTGATTTTTTTGCAAGGGTGAGGAAATGTTCACAGCTTCAAGCACTCACCTGTCTTTCATCAAAAAGAAGAGTTGAGAAAGGGCATCATCCTGCAAGACATCAAACAGGCTACCAGCTAGAGCTGGGAGTAAAAGGCTGTTGGGAAACAGGGGAGACTCCTGCACTTGAAGCCCTGGCACAAGACTTACAGTACAGCAGGAGTGGGCGCATCCCTCTGCCATCGCATCTAGATCAGTCAAACCTCACTTAGAACTTGGTATTTTCCCTTAAAACTGGTGATAAAAAGATCACACCCCTGCACTTTTGGGAGTAATTCCATCTCCAGTTTGGTGAAAGCAGGTAAAGGCAGCCCAGGCTAATCGGACAGCACACGGCCAAAAAGCAGTGTTGTCCCAATGGACGACCCACAGTTTTATTATATTGGCTATTTGCTGTAACATATAAGCAACAGAAAGCCAATTCAGGACAGACATTTGCCATTTAGACAACATAATTACAACATACCCTTATTGGCAGGAAAGTTACTCGGCAAATGACAGAACAGGAGCCCAGTATTTATTCTCCGAATTAAATCCTTTGGTTCAGATGCCAAAAAAAAAAAAAAAAAAAGATGGTTGAGGGAACTGCCATCTGTGGAAACTCCACACACACCTTAATTACCAGCTAGCCTCCCCCTGCTCCTTGCATCCGAAAAGGGATTGCAGTATGAGGGCAGAGCCCAGCAACCTCCCCAGCGCGACTCCAACGCAGTTAACAGGGGAATTAAAAGTTCAGGCTGTTAAGAGCACTTCCAATTCCAGCAAGTCATTTGAAAACAATACATATATACATGTTTGAAGAAAACAAGCATTCAAACAGGCTGTAATTATTTCTATGCAACACAGTGGCACCAGTGGCCTGATGACCATATTCAGCAGCCTGATGATCCTTACTCATCCTCCAGCTTTTCCCTGGAGAAGGAGAGAAGCAACTGCTGCCTTTCACCCCTCTCGTACCAGATCCCCAACTCAGATCCAACCTGTCTTGCCTACATCAGAGGCAAGCAAGACAGCCTGACCTGCCATTTCTATAAATAAATGTATAGATGAAGCCTGACATTCAGACAGAAGCCTGAAATATGTGGGTGCCAAATGAAGCAGACCCCGCGCAGAAGTTGTGAAGCCGGTTCAAACGAGGGGAAGGCCAGTGACTTCATCAAGCTCGTGACCATGCCCAAAGCAGGGGTGTGTTACCTGAGTGGAGTCACAACTCCCAGCAAAGCAATTATCTCCAAGATCTCCTTCCCTCTGAAAAGAGCTTAAGAAGTTAAATGGGAAGAAAGAAAAAAAAAAAAAGGAACTCTTCAATATTAATGTGCCATTAATATTAAGTACTAAGTGGTCAAGAAGTCCAACATCTACAGGCTGTTTTATCAACATTAATTTGGCTCCGCCGAGCAACAGAACATCTTCTATTCTCTTTGCTTTGGTTGAGCACTTGAGCTCCTCCTATGCACGTGTCCTGCCCCAGCACAAGCCCTGGATGAACAGACCACTAACTGGATTAGAAACGCTTCACCGCTCTACCATCCCATCAGAGCAACTTCAATTTGGGACATACCTCCATTTCTGAGTGTTTATTAAACATCCCACTTAATTAAATGAGTATTTTGGAGTTAATTGATAACAGCTGCAGGTATAATGCTCATCACGAAAGCAGCCCAAATAATCCCAAGAGAACTGCTACCAGTCTGCCACTTTCCATTTTCTCTCTAGTAAAATCATCGATCCTTAAATGAAAACACAGCGATTCCCACAGAGGCAAGCGCCTCCCAGTACAGACTGTCAGGAAACACCAATTTGACACCAAGTCTCAGTTCCATTTGGGTCCAAAAAGGGAACTGGAGAGTCAGGAGATGGACAGGCCTTTGCGTTACACACTTGGGAAAGGCAGGACCAATGCCTTTGGTACGTACCGCCAGGCTCCTGCCACATATCCCAAAAGCCTGTTTAACAGGGCAAACAAGAAAACAGCAACACTGCGTCACAACACCGCCCGCATCAGTAGGGAAGGAAGGAGTTGGCCCAGCCTTTTGCACCCACGCTGCGGTACATGAAGTAGGGCACGCTCCTCCTCAGCTGTCCTTCCACCCTCGGCTCTGACACACACACACACACACACAGTTTGTGTCCAACGTGGGATCTCGCAGCTCCCTGGGAACACGGGCGTGTTGGATGCTCACTCACCACACAGGCATGAGCGCCCGTCGGATCCACGCTCCAACGCAACCACATCCATCCAGTGGGATCACGAGTCCAGCATGAACCCTCCAGCTTTTTAATCAGTTTGTTAGCTGGGCTGTGCACGTCTAGACTCAAGACAACAAACTAATCGAAGCTAAGCCACTCAGCTGGCCCAGGAGCATCACCAGCCTGCTCCCAGCAAGAGACGCAATGGGTGTTGCTTCGGCATCAAGCCAGAGACTTAACATCAGCCTCACTGCTACATTCGTGCCCCACTCTGCTCGAGAGGCTCCCAGTAGCACCTCTGTACCCCACCTACTTCCCTCGCACTTGTCTTGCAAGAAGTGGCAAGACTTAAAACTCCACCACCTGATTAATGCCCTCACTTTGCACAAGAAATAAAAAACAACTCTCCCAGATAACCTGAGAGCCAGAAATTGAACCCACAAGCCTTCACTTACCTCCATCTCACTATAAGACTACTGTGAAACCAGAAGACACCTACCACTATAGACATAATTATACGTTTAGGGGCACCAAACATGAGTGATATCTGAACTGCTCCAAGCCCTATCAGTGGCTAGGCTCTCTCATCAGACTTCGGGATGCAGCTTTGAAAATGTTCCTGCCCCATCCAGCATCTAACAATCTCTTTGTGCTAGACCATACATGTATCCCTGGGGAAAAAAAAAAAAGGAGAGTCCTAGTACATGTAGGAACAGTCCAGCAATAATTCAACAGCTGTAGAAACCCAGAACATGAGAATAGTTCAACACATTAAGCTGCAAATACACTGCCTGGGATTGAATCATCTCAAAAAAAGAAAAGCCTTAAGATATAAGGGATTCAAACCTATAAACTCAATTCCAATCAAAGGAATCAAATCAACAGGCTAATTATGAAGGTGAGTAAGAATGGTCAAGGTCCGCTGGACTTATTTGCTCACTCTCCATGCTACAGGCAAGGCTGCTACTGCCAAGAGCAAAGTAAAAGTGTGTGGGGCAGGCACCTTGCTAGTCTCCTCAGCCTTAACCAGATGCCCAGCAAGCAGCAGCACCCCTGCCAAAATTCATTTTGCAATTTCAAAGCCGTCAAGATTCTTGTTGAGTTTCTCTGCTAACTGGAGAAGCAAGGCAGCCATGCATGGCTCAGCAGCTGCCCCACAGAGCTGCCGACGGCACGGGAAGAAGCAAATCGAGTCCTTTGGGATCCCCTGAGATGATGGTAGAGGTTAGATTATCAGCAACCATCTACCCGTACGATATCAGCATTTAGCACTTGATGTCCCAGCAGCGAGGTGAAAGCCTGTAAATGTGGTAGAGAAAAGATGACAAGAACTGTCGAACTCACATCGTTGGCGTCACATCTTAGAGAGCCTCTCCAGGAACAGAACACACAGCCAAGTTCTCACAATCACCATGCCAGAAGAAAATATACCCAGCAAGAGATCTCAACTAAGCAAGGTCCTCCCAGCAGAAAAATGTATTTAATTCAGCTCTGCAGAGAGGCTGCGCAAAGCAGCAGAAAACACAGCAGAAACAACCTTGTACCCTCCTCCCTGGGGAGGAGAACGGCAGCCTAAGGACTCCTTCCAGAGCTTCAAGTGAATGGATCCCAGTGCCACTTGCCAGTCCATCTTCCAGTCCAAATGATGGCTCATCTATCAGAGTATAATTCCTCTCCACTGCAGAAGGCAAGAAAGAAATTTAGAAGCAATTTCATAATTATGGTGAGGAAGCATTTTTAATTCACCTTCTAAGACAGCAGTGCCCGTGCTCCTGCTAGCACAGCGGAGCTCAGGGAAAAGGAAAGATTTGTGGCGCCCATGAAGTGAGGAAGAGCAGGCTCTCATGTGCGCACACACACATAAACACACAGAAAAAGGCAAACAGGACATTTCCTTTTGCTTTTAGTCATGTTAAGAACCAAATCAAGACACATTTTTTACAGCAGGTACTGCAGTTTGCAAAGAAAAAGAGCCACAAGGCATGGTCACTGAGTTTTAGCAGATACTTGTTTCCACATCTCTGAGCTAAGGCTGCAAAGCGCACAGATCCAAGCTGGAAAATGATATAAGTCACTTCAACACAGACAACTCACAACTCTTAATAAACCCAGGTTTTCTCTGTGCTAGGTTTGGCTAGCATCTATCAGGAATGGTTTGATAATTTGATCCACTTTTGGACAGGGCAATGAACTACGTGCTCTCCCAAAGCCACTTCCAGACCTATTTTCCTTCCCCCTCCTCTACTTTCTCTAAGCTTTTTATTTGACAATTTCCACTTTGATCAAAGCCAAGAACATAACCATATTTCTGCTCCATCTACACATTTTCAGCCCTGCGCAGTTTAAGATCAAAAATCTTTTCAGTATGGGAACGTTACCTCCAGTCAAGGAACAAGGATTCAGAATACATTCCCAAAAGACATGGGCTTTTGGCAGCTGCCAGTCAGGCTCCCAGCGGGGCAGAAAATTTTGATCCACTTTGTATATTCTTAACCTACGTGAAGCTTCATTTGGTTGGGCACACGTTTTTACTGACAGCTTCTAAGAAGCTTGCCAAGTCAAGCGGCTTTGATGGGTGCTAGGAGCCTTCCCAAGGCAGCAGCTTCAGTGCTGTGACCTCCTCGACGACGCACGCAGCCAAGCAAACTACAGCAAGGGCTCTGCTCTGCAGAAACCCAGGTATAACATGGGGCTACCTGGAGAGCAAGGATCTGGTTTAACTTCAGATCTGTTCCTGAATAATCCAAACAGCTTATATCCCTGTAACCAGCAGGGTCTCGATTTCCTCATATGTAAAATGCTCTTGCAATCCCAAATTGCCCTGTATCTTGAGAGCCAACAGCAGAGCTGCTTGAATCAGACTCTCAGCAAGCACAGCAAGTTCTTTAAAAAGGAGTTTTACAGCATAAAGATTTATTCAATGACTTGTACCAGACATGCCACACTAGAGAAAGGTCCTCAACAAGCAGTTTGTGAGGTGCGAGTCCTAAATTCACCCCAGAGGACATTTCTTGGGAGGCTGAAGGGCTGCGTTCCCCATCCCACACATCACCACCACAGCTAGATCTGTCCACGTGCTATATCTACCACCTCTGGTTTCTGAGATCACAGAACAGCAACCACAGCGCAAGTATGATCGAGACCTCCAAACACACGTGCTGCCTTCACACACTGCATGAAAACTTCCGAAACAGCGTCTGGAGGTGCAACCTTCATGCTACTTCAGACAATAAAGGGTTTGCTGACATCCTTAAATGGAGCAAGACTCAGCGCCAAAGGCAGGCAACTGCTTGAATGCTGGACCATTAATGCAACTGCACAAATGCACATCCTATTCTCCCTGCCCCTGCCTAACCCATGAGTCACTGCCCACCTCCTAAAGCTCCATATCCAAAAATCTCCTCCCAGCGTGCCTCCCATCCCTCCAAACACCTCTTCAAACACACACATTAAGAAAAAAACTTTTTTCTTCTCCTCCCACAAAAAGCTCTTCCCTTTCCTGAACCACAGCCCGCATTCTTGTCTTTTCATCTGTCAAAACACAACATCTCAACGCAGAGCTATTTGTCTGAACACAAAACAACTATAATCATACATGTAAACTCACTAGTTGAAGCGCAGAGCAGGAAACCACAGAAGTGTCTTCCTGAAAACAGAAGCTCAACAGCTTTACTTCTGGAGGCAGATCGCAGCTATGCCGTGACCCAAACAGACCTCCCCCCTCACACGATGCCTACCCGCAGTGTCGCTGGCCACCCTGCCGTACATGAACGAGCACAGCACAGGCACACAAGCAAAAGGTGCTTCATATACGTTTGAGAAGACTGAAACTCAGAGGGGTGAAGCCACTTGTCCATAATAGCATAGCCACTGAATAGCAGAAGCAGACTTCGAGCCAGAACCATGATGAAAATGTTTCACGCACATGTAGGTGCAGCTGATTTCTGATCTGACCCAAGGCAACAGGTCACGGACACAAACTACCCGTTCACAAACATGGCGGATCCAGTATTCCTCTAACGATTACAATTTTAAGGAAATTACAAAACCCAGATGCCCACAGACATCGCTCCAGGTTACAGGTGCATTAGGTATGTCTGTAGTTGCTAGAGGAGTATCTCAAGACATGCACAAGCTTTTGCCTGGTGCAAAAAGAAATTAGTTTTACACATGTATTACTGCCTCTGCCATCCTCTTCCTTCCTTGAGCATCTTCCTATATGATGCCTGCAAGTCCAGCAAAACCACATTAAAAGCCAGAAGCAGCTTTAAAATGGCCTTGTCTGGAGATGTCAAAGCACAAGACAGCTCTACAGTAAGGTAGAAGTCTTACTCCAGCCAAACTTCTTCTCAGCATTTGCTCTGGAATCGACAACAGCAGATTCATCTCCTGGAGGACCTGGTAACCCCCTTCCAAATCCAAAAGCCTCCCTTGGGACCGCTTCACTCGCAAGCAGTCAGCGAGCACCATCACTCCTTGGGACAGCTGTTCCTACCTTCCTTGGTGGAGACCTGCATCCTGGTGGCCGGCAGCCTGCAGAGCCTGTGCTTGGTGATGTGCACCAGGCCCTTGGGCGAGGAGCGTTTCGGCGTCGCAGAAGGTTTTCCCCGTGAGGAGTTTTTCTTCCTGAGATGGAAGTGGCTTTTCAGAGGTGTGGTGGGCGAGGAGCTGTTCTTCTTATCTGTTGGGGAACTGCGAAGGGGAACACCACACAGTTAGAAAAGGGTAGAGAGGTGACCAAAATGCACTTGGTCCCCTTGCCCAGAGCCGAGAAGAGAAGCTGGGTCACCAAGCTCCACACTGCTCCCCTACCCAAGGGTGAAAAGAAGCACTGAACAGAAAATTGCAGGTAAATAGGCAAATGTGATGAATTTCTGGCAAAGTACAGATGGAGAATGAGGTATCTGAGAGCCCAACACAACTCATTCCCTTCTGCTTTCTGTGCAACAGATGGAGGGGAGAGGATGCTCTCCTTTAGTGAGATGGTGGTGGTGGGGTCTCATCTCCCTGACTGCCAAAAACTCAATGCAATCCCAGTTCTCCAAGTACCTTGCTCCAGAGTGATCTTCCCAGCACAACCCACCCACCAACACGTCCCCCAGTAAACCAGGAGGGCAGGGTAAGGACAGAAAACTGCAGTGAAGTGCTGAGCGGAGGATCTGGGGAACACAACCAGGAATCAAGGCACCAGATCCGCAATCAGCGCTGTGTTACCAGCTCATTACGTCACTTCGAATAGTTATTTAGGCCACAATCTTCAATTTTCAAGAGCGCAGGCTTGGAGTTACTGCAGGGAGAAAGGACACAAACCACGTGTCCACTACGCTGCAGGTATCTCCGAGTTCAGTGGTAGAGGTCACGCAGCTGTGCCACCAACCCTCACCCCATCCCACTTGTCCCTTCCCTGCAACACAAGGCTGGGTTTGCATCCAGCGCTGCCTAGAAAAACTGCACAAAACAGCTGTCGTGATACCGGGACAACAGCTTTCCCACCAGAAGCACAGAGTAACAAAGCCCTCACAGCCCTTCCAGACACACCAGCTTTCAGAGAAAGTTTGGTCCCAATCTCTTATCCATTTCCCCTCGACTCCCGGCCCAGTGCAAACCCCTTTTGCAGATAACTCGGCCCACACACTTTTTTTTCTGCCAAGCCTCATTTATAATCTTCCCACTGTACTCTGCCCCTATGAGGCATGGCCAAGGCGGGGAGAACTTGCTCCATGAGACCCCAGGAGTATCTGCTGGCCTGGCACAGCGCATTCTCCCAAGGTAGCTACGATGGCCACAGATCTCTCACTGACTCAACAAGAAGGAAGAGCGAGAGCCTTCAGGGAGAAGGCTTTGGGTTACTGGTAGATAGCACAAAAGGACTGCACCAGCAGAACATCACAGCCAGCACTTCTTCCCGGCACACAGAGTTCACTTCCTGTCCCATCCCAGGGCTTGCACAGTGTTTTATGGGACAGACCATACATGATTAACAGCAATTCAAGGAGCTTCTCCTTTCCCCAGCCCCCAATGCAACAAGGTTATGGGAGTTTGAAAATAAATCAATAAAGGAAGCCAGCTATTTCCTTCCCTTTGAATATCAGTCTGTTATTCAGGTCAGGGAGGAGTTCCTAAGTGCTGCAGCAAAGTCATAGGAGAACAGGGGTGGGAGATGAGAAGAAAAGCAAGCTCTGTTTGAAAGGTTAAAGTCAGAGTTACACAGACTGCTAAAACAATTAAAACCTGAGGCCTTCCAACCCTGGAAAGCAGGATCCCTCCACCCAGAACAAAATCACTGCACTTGGAAAGAGAAAGGCAAATACACCTTCCAGTATACAACAACCCTCATTCGAATTTCACTTGTCTATATGGCCGTGACTTAATGTGAAGCCAATGGACATGAAACACGACCAGTGCAACGACACCGCTCCAAAGACAACAAGCAACTTACCCCAAGCTTCCTTTCCTTTTGATGATTTTTGTCCGACTCTTCACTTTGTAACTGGACAGCGCTGCATCACCAAAGGAGGACTTCGCCCCACCGAGACCAACAGATGCAGCGCTCAGAGGCAGTGGGGCCGTGCTGGCTTGAGGGAGGTCGGAGGCTGGAAGCTTTTTCTGATCCTCGGATCGCCATCTGAATGCTGACTTGGAGGTGGAGGGCGAGGTCTGGAGGCTAGAGGCTTTCCACTTATACTTGCTGGGAGAAACACCCAGTTTGGACTGCAGGCCCGATTTCTTCAGCTTTGCTCCCAAATCTGCTTTTGGCGATAGTTTAGCACCTCTGTCCGCTCCACCAGCAACCTTCTTAGCACTTTCAGAAGCTTTAGGGCCGACCCATCTCTTCACAGTACGAGAGCATTTACCAGGGTTCGCGACCCACGTGTAATTAGTTTTCCTGAACTTTGGAGTTTTGCCGGAGACTGATGTTGAAGCGGCTCTTTGGAGACCAGGAGCTTTGGGGACTACGGAAAACCTGCTTTTCACTGGAGTCATCCCAACCACCAAAGTCGCAGTCTGAGCAGGTCTAGAGCACGTCTTGCCATTTCCAAGGAGCTTTGGCTCCAAATGAGCATCCCTGACTTGCTCACAACTAGATTGCCCTGGAGCTGGCGGTTCTGCCTTCTTCCGTACCAAGTGCTGAACCTGCTCGCGATCTGGCAATGCCAAAGGTTGCTGTGGCTCCGATTTCAGTGTCACAGCACTTTCACTGGAGCTTCTGCAGGAGGCAGGGGAGCTCCCGGCCACATCACCAGCCAGACGTACCATTCTAGGCTTATCCAACAGACTCACATACGCCGAACTCACGAACCGGTGAGATGAACTAAATGAAACGGAGAGAGAGGGTCTTCTCTCTTCATTTTGGCTTGTGTACGGAGATTTCTGCCCATTTTTACTGTCACCTGGAACAGCGACCACTGTTTTCAGCCCAGAAAACTCACAATAAGAACCCACATCAGCAAAACCTTTCGTATCTACAAATGGGCCAGCCCTCTGAGGCAGCTGGATCCCCACAACTATATTACCATCTGTGGTTAAGTCCACATGTCTCTCTGGGGACGATTCTGGAGGCTCAGGTGCCTGGCTGTCCCCATGGTTTCCAAAAGCCCGAGATGTGCTGGCACTTCCACCGCTTCCAATGTCACACGCCGATCCCGGCGGCCGGTTGACAAGGGAATATTTTTTCCTCCAGGAGTGACCGTGGTGCAGCTGGAAATCCCTGGGAGCCTGCTGGGGGTACCTGGCCAAAAATGTCCCTCTCCTGCTAAAGGCAGGCTGGCGGGGGTTGTTCCACCTCAGTGGCACAGATGGCAGCGGCCGTGGCACATCCCCATGCGTGTTTTTATGGTCGTTTATGAGACCTAAGGGAAGACGACAGCGTCTGTTAATTACCAGTCCCATGGGAGTTCAACAGCATCACAGAGCTGGTTTTCCTCGCGCTGCAACGAGGACAATCACTCTGTGCAAGCTTGCACAGGCCACATTTCAGATCACCAGTGCTAGAAGGAAAAACTTGAAACAAATATCTCCCTCTATTCTCATGAAAGATGGTAACAAAAGCCATTTCACAGGACAGCTCAATGCAGGTCTGAACCACAGACTCACCAACCAACCCTTAACACACTGCACTACCGCTGTCAGCCACCTTTTGCCCCTCTTCTTAATGTGCCAAAACAAATGCTTGAATTATTGGTTTTGGAGCCCGATTTTATTTCCAGATATCTTCTCAGAGCAGCCTCTGAGGGTCTGCTCTAACACATAGCCCAGCACAGCTACCACCAGCCCCAAATGCAAAGCACAGAATCATAGAATCATTTAGGTTGGAAACAACCTTTAAGATCATCAAGTCCACCCCAAAACCATGTCCCTAAGCACCATGTTTACATGTCTTTTAAATACCTCCCAGGATGGTGACTCAAGCACTTCCCTGGGCAGCCTGTTCCAGCGCTGGACAATCCTTTCAGTGAAGAAATTTTTCCTAATATCCCATCTAAAACTCCCTTCGTGCAACTTGAGGCCACTTCCTCTCATCCTATGGCTTGTTACTTGGGCAACCGACACCCACCTCGCTACAAGCTCCTTTCAGGTAGTTGTAGAGAGCAATGAGGTCTCCCCTGAGCCTCCTTTTCTCCAGGCTGAACAACCCCAATTCCCTCAGCTGCTCTTCATAAGACCTCTGCTGTAGACCCTTCATCAGCTCTTCTTCTTCAAAGCAGTGACAAGGAGGCTCTGAGCCAGCCCCAGCTTTGCTCTTGAATCACTTGCACATCCCTCTGCCAAGCCACCACACCTCCCCGCTGCTTTAGTCTACTAGCATGTCATTTGGATAATATAGATACATGTCAATTAGGGAGGGTCTGCGCATGTTAAGCCTCAGCGTTTAGAAAACCCTTCCAAACAAAAGGGATTATCAAAGGATTTTTGAGCCTTATCTTTTAGGCACGTGTCAGCATAGAAAAGTTTTTCCTACACAAGGGGTCGCAGAGTGGCTGGAAGAGCAGCGTCAGCAGATCCCTCCTGGAAGAGGCAAGGACCACGTTTTCCTCCCTCTGCTCACACCTCCCCCACACTCTTAGACAGAGGCAGATCCTCCAAATGGAGTTTGTGGCCTTACTAATGAGGAAAAATTACCTTGGCATCTATAAATAGAGAGAGTTAGTGCGAAGAATAAGCTCACCAGAGCTAGGGAAGGGCAGGCAAACACCTCCCTACCACGCTGAGGAGTCAAAGGACAGAGGACGAGGGGCACATCCAACCGCTGTACCACCAGCCCCGGAGTCTGTGGGGCAGGGGAAACCCCCTTCCCCCAACAAGAGGGGGGGTCACAGGCCGTGCGGGGGCCAGCAGCGTGGGGATTCCCCCCCATGCTGTAGGGACCCCCAAACACCACCT
>NW_010528024.1:0-11377 GCF_000687285.1 Phaethon lepturus
GCCAGTTTCTCCAGGAGAATGCTGTGGGAATATTATATCAATATGTGACATTACTGATATTGATATATTATATCACTAAGTGGCATTAAGTGTAATCATTCAGAACCTTGAAAAAATCTGGTCTTGATACTGTATATTGCAGAGAAGAACAGATGTTATTTTCTAGCATTTAACTTAAAATTACTGGAAATTCAGTATGTTTGGGTTTCTCTCTTAACTCTTCTGTAAAATTATTGCATTTATCTCAACTAATATGAATTGTATTATTCACTTCATGGTAATGTGCTGGTGGCTAGAATAAAAAATTGAATATATACAGGCACTTCCCAACAGTGGATGGATCAAAAAAAACCCTGAAAAAATCTAAAGCTAGTAAATTTAATGTTAATATTAAAAAGATTTTTCTGCACTATATATAGCAGTTATTTAGTTTGTTCTCTCCCTGTAACTTTCTGAGACTGGTTTTTACAGGCCATAAGGCTCTGAATTCTAATTTTGAAATGTAATACGACTGCAGTGTTGAAACATGCTCTTGATCCAGGACAGGAATGGAGATAAGGATAATTCTGTAATTCAGAAATGAATGAAGAAGCATCTTTCCATCAACCTCTGTCAGTTCTATGATGCTGGTTAAAGCTGGAAGATTCAGTAGTCTTGTTTCAGACAGATGCCTATCTGTCACGTGACAAAGCGAGGATGAAGAAGTCAAAAGTTGCTTATAAACTACTATTACCAAATAATATGACATTTGTCATAAGTGGCTATCACCACTGTATACAGCTAAGCAGGTGCATAGGCTGTATTTACTTGAACCTGAGAGTATTTTGCCCCACAGTTCTTTAGGTATGTGAATCCAAGAGTCATGCTGGATTCACATATTGCAATTTAATTATATCAGGCTTGCCATAGGGCAGAAGCTGAATATAGCTATCACAGAAGTGTTTTGCCACACATCAGTTATTACATTAGGACGGCCTGCACTTAGGTAGTGAATGTAATATTAATTCAAGCTAGCTTATCCTGATAATATTATTCTAAATAGAAACAAAACTTATTTAATTGTCATTAGTAAGGTAAATTTAAAATATATTTTGGGCTATAAAAATTTAGAGAAGGTACGGGTGGCCTCGTTTGTCTTACCCAGCTAAACATGACCGTATTTGTACATTATAAAACATATTAATATCGGTACCTCAGATATTTGAAGAACTTTGTTTCCCAAGATAATACCAGTGCTGAATACTGAATTCTGTGAGATACTTTAGCCTTTTCTAAGTAAATGAAAGGTCACAGAAATTTACTGCGTTATATAAATAGAATGATCTCTCCATGTGCAGCTTCTCTGCAGCGAAATAAAGGATAGTGTTATATGAATTTTCTCCATTGTAATCTTACCTTCTTTACTCTGAAAATCACTGTCAATGGCAGAGGAAGCTAGTAAGGGGCTTGCTTAGAGAATATCTTGTTATAAAAAAGCATAGCAGAT
Source organism: Phaethon lepturus (assembly GCF_000687285.1). NCBI lineage: Eukaryota > Metazoa > Chordata > Aves > Phaethontiformes > Phaethontidae > Phaethon > Phaethon lepturus. The sequence goes on from NW_010528024.1 coordinate 1,487, forward strand.
CATTATTTTGCTTATGTGTGTGTTATTGATATAAACACATAATGTTTAATGTTGATGTTTAAATATCAACATCCTCACCTATTTTTGCCATTTGTATGAAATGGATACATCTTTCTTTTTAAAACAGTTCGTATCTGCTCTTAAAGCAGATAAACAATAGCAGAGACAGTATTCATGTGCCATTGAAGCACACACTAGAACTACCTGGAAAATGTCTATAAAATAAATTCTCTTTCGAAGTATAGTTAGGATGATCTTGTGGGGGTTTACTAATAATATTTTCCATTATGAAGTACGAAATGAAGTAATTGTCAGGTAGAAGACCTACGTCAGGGAAAAAAATAGCAGTTATAAAGCTATGTTTAACTTATTTTGGTTTTTTAAGTCACAACATGACACTTAGCAATGTTGTATAGCACGTCATGTCACAGAATACAGTTAGCCCAAACTTCCTACATTGTTTTCATATGGTTTGGGATTTACTTAAAACATACAAATAACTATCTCAGCTGGTACAGATGAAACGTCTTTGCTTTGTTAGAAATTGTTCTCTGCTCTTTTCAGACTCTAGAAGGATTCCCACTATGCCCACGCTTAGTTGCTGGCTGGGGTTAAACCATGACGCTTAGATACCTCAATTCACATTTACATACGGCCAACATTTGTATTGGGTGCAGAGTCCCACATAGAAATTTTCAAAATTCCCTTTTTTTACAGTAATATTTACACATATTCAAAGGAGTTTAACCTGTGGAAGAATACACCGAGGGATTTCCAGCAGAACTCAGCCAGAGCACTCAAGCATGCTTAAAATCTCCTTTGCGAGCACACCCTGGTCCTGCGCTCAGGCATGGGGACTGTGCAGAGAGGAAATCCTACTACTTCATCTAAATTGCCTGTAACAAATTATTAAACTGCTTGATTAATAAAAGCAAGTTTTTTACAGTGAATTTCCTTCCTGCTTTTATCTTTCCTGTTCTCTTTGTTTTTTTAAGAAAAAGAGAAACAACTTTTTCTGAGCGTTTCGTAGTTTATTTCAGTGCAGGCATATGTTCAGCACAGTTCCACTATGCTCAGACTTATTCCCATTTCCCAGGGCACGGTACTGCTGGGCTTGGGCATCTGTAGCAGCTCCACATCTTCATGTTTATCAGTCTGCAGCAAGCCGGGCATGGAGATGCTTAGTAATTCTGCCCTCTCCCATAAGCTGGGTGTCATCCTGCTGCCGATCTATTTGGAGATGTTGGCTGTGCAGGATGACAGTATTCCCGTTGCTCCATCGGAAGTCCTCAAGGTCGATGTGGGTCGAGGACAGACTGGCCATTTTGGAACGGCGTGGCATAACAAATGAAAGTGTCCCATTTCAGCAAGTCGGCATGAAGTTTATTCCTGTCACCGGTGTCACCAAATCAAATCTGCTAGCAAAAGTCAAAGCTATCAAAGCCTCCCTTGTTTCCTTGCTTATAATTCAGGAATTACAGAGCCATCTACTGGTGCTTCATATATCTATAGGTACGATTCTAAGGTGTTTGGGAACAATATAATTGAGCCCTAAATCTATAAGAATGGTCATCCAAATTAAACGGGTGAATTTTACTTTGTGATTGCAGCTTCAGGGAGAAAAATGAGGAGAAGTGGGCAGCCACATTTCACCTGTGAAAATTCATAGGAATAATGAACAAGCTGATAAAATAAGGATGTGTTAGAGTCATAATGATGAAATATCGAAGTTTAAGTGGAGGCTGAAAGGCAAAACTTAAAAATCCACTCGTGTGTGTGTGGGCGTGTTTGACTACTAATAACAGATATATTTATTAGGGTAAATAGCTGCTCTCTTAAAATGTAGTGAAGATAGACTCCATGGCAACTAATTCTGCTTTTACAGGTAGTCCTTACTGCACCAAAAATAGTAAGACTGTGTTTGAGGGTCTTCAGTGTGAGATAAGCTCTCCTTTTAGGCACAAGCAAAGGTAAGGCATCAGTGAATACCACTACAAATTAGGTTCCCACCAATACCGATCTTGTCCCTAGATAAGCGTCGTTGCAATTTGACTGTTGCATTTTTGTGTCTCTTGCAAAATTGTCCTCTGGTAGGCCTGAACTGCAACGCCACATTCAGGTGGCAGGGCCCATCAGTGGCAGATCTACTTAGATTTGTGAAGTCTAACATTAGGGTGACTATTTGGAGATCCATTGCTATGACGACTATGAGCAACTTCTAGGACAAGGCAACAGCGAAGCAGCTTGCTCCAGGCCACTTTCTCCTGTGCAGCGCCTGTGGCACATCACTCCTCCTCGCTGTGTCTGAACAGAGGATGCAGCTGGAGAAACAAGATGTATTTGCAAAGCCAGTCCCTGGCTGTCCTTAGGATAAATCTACACTAATATGTAGAACAAGCCAAGGACAGTTTCTCATTTGAGACCAAGTGGCACAGATTGGCTCACCGCCACAATGCACTTTCTAAAGCAGAGTATTCAAATATACATTACAGAGAGCTTGGCCCTGGGCCCTCTCTGAGCCCCATCTAGTACTGCTGAAGCACCGAGGCATGGGAAAATATAAATATATATTTGGCCAGTTCAGAACGTCTGAAACAATATACGGGCGGTACCGCAACCCATCAGCAAAAAAAGCCTGGGTGCGTGATGCATACCCTGATCTGTATCATGAAGGTGTATGGAGGTGTTTGAGGGATCAAAGCCAAGTTATATAGTGTTGAATGACTGTAGGATAGGGTAATCAAACTGGTCTGGCCTTGTTCCTGCTGCTTACGGAGAATACCCTTGGCGTTTGCTATGGCCTGAATCAGGCCTGCTCACTGCCCACAAAAATATGAGCGCGAATGTGTGGATGTGGTGCTTCAAGACATGGTTTAGGGAACATGGTGGCGCTGGATTAATGGTTGGACTTGATGATCTTGAAGGTCCTTTACAACCTTAATGATTCTGTGAGTCTGTGAATGAGACAAACTGCACGTGGGAGCTTGGTGGCTATTAACCAGTGGTGAGGATGGATCGGTGTTTAGGCCCATGACATGTTTTTTTTCTTTTATTATTATGGGCAGACAGAATTTCTGGAGCAAAAGTAGGGCAAACATTGGTTAGCAAAGAAAGAAAAAAAATACAAAGTGTAGAATATGAGTAATTTGGCACAGATTCAGAGAAGAATTGCTATTAAAGGTGAGGGAAAGAAATTAAGAAAAAAGTAGGTCTCGAATCCAAGGCAGGAAAGGAAAGAATAAGGGGGCTTATAGGGATAGGAATGAGGAAGGAAAGGAAAAGGACATAGAATAAGACAAGGACAGAGGAAGCAGATTAAATTCAGGACCTAATTGAACTCAGCATACAGAGATCTATAGTCAAACGTGTGCTCCCCAGGCATTTTCTTAATTCCTGTGGTCTTTCATAATGATCTGCTCTAATTCTTACTAGAACAGAGATATTTGTTTCATTTATCAGCAGATCTAAGAAGCCTTTTCCTACCTTCAGGATGCAGACTGAAATATTCTCAGAAGCAAATCATGGCACATTAGCAATGCGGGAAGTAATGGCTTTATCTTTTCTTTCTACAAAGTGCTCTTGCAGCAAAGCTCTTCGTCATTCCAATGCAAGTAATTTATCTATATTTGGCAAAATATTTAAGTACTTGTTTAATATTAGACACAGACTTAAGGAGTTCCATATGTTAATGGATCTCAACTACATGGTTGATTTAAAGCTGTACTTATGCATTTTCCTTGAAGGGGACCTTTAGGTGTGTACTTGACTAGCTATAACTTAGTCCCTGCAACTCTGAATCCAGAATCTATCACATTATATAATCAGAAACTCGTTCAAGTATCTGTCACAGCAGTACTTTGACTAATTCTGGAAGTTACAGCCTAAACTATCCAGCCTCCACTGAAATCAGAGGGGGCCATACGATCGCCTTTTCAGAGACCATCTGTATTCAGCCAAAGCTCTTTCAGCAACACTGTGCTGCCAGAACTTGCAAGTGAGGGCTAAGGAGGAGGTGGGATTGCACTGGAGAGTAAACAGTCCCTTTTATATACTTTCCTTCAGCCACCTTGCATTCTGTAATGTTGGAAGATACATCTACAGAGATGTGAGGCTGTTCCCCACTCAGCCTCCATCAGAACCTTTACCTGCTGACTGTCCTTTCCCAGGGGAAATATGTAGATGAAGCTCTCTCCCACTTGGGGACAACAGGTTTCAAAGGGTTCAGCACTGATTTCACCTTATGTATATATTCCAAAACATACATGAAATTAAAAAAAAAATATGTCGATAATTATCTTGAGCTTTTCACTCTTTTACACTTCACCAAGTCTAATCCATAATTTGCTGGATTTCAGTAGACAAATTGATCTGAAAAATACAAGGACCATGCTGCCTGGGACTGCTAGAAACCTGCTACTGTGCACCACTGGACACAAAAGGCTCTCTGAGGGGATTTATCTTCACACCTTTGTACATTTTTAGATGTTCTTAGAATGAGTGGTGAAGTGTTATTGGATTTGCTAAAAGTACCCATATGCTGATAACTGCAGCACAGCTAAAACACATACACGTACTATATTGCTGTTGTCATGGCATAAATATAATTAAAAGCAAAACAAAAAAGCCAGAAAAGGAATAAAGCCCCATATTAATGGCTTCTTATAATGAAGCATTTAGGTCTTTGTAGATGCCATTTAAACAGGAGCTATTTATTTATCCTTACAACAGCATTCAAATCTACAAAAGAATTGCCTTAGTTGAGATTTCAGTATTCTCTTAATACAATAATAAATAATTCCTATTTAATTGTGCTACAGTAGTACTGAAAAGTATCAGCTGAGAAAACCTTTTTGCACTCTATGAATGCACATTAAGAAAGAATTCTTCCACTACAGAGTAAATCGGCAAGACAGAGAGACTGTCTGTGCCACAGACTGAATGTATATTGTATATATTATATAACATTCTGTTAGAAGTGCTTAAAGACTGATAAATCAGGCTAGTTTCAAATTTCAACACTTTACTGAACTGATATTCATTGACAACGCACATGGTCAATATCATCTTCATTACTGTGTATTCAAACAGTTAGTCCTTAACAATTTTATCCTGAATCACCTGAAGGTGAACAATACCACACACCTCCAGCTTGGGTAAGTTAGGGCTGATGGCCAAGGCACCTAGTCACTGAGATGGAGGTGGCTGGGATTGAGAGCTCTTTGATGAAGGAAACTGTGGTCCCAGTATGGATGTTTTTTCCTTCTCCATTTTCCTTACTTACATTTTGTTCTGCACAACACTTTCCACAAAAGAAAAGGGGTGATTTCATTTGTTCTTGACATAGGTCATCTTTCTGGGGATGGACCAGGACTTGTTCTGGTTTCAGCAAGCATCTTTCCTGCTTGTTCTGCAGAGTTATCCCAGTTCTGTCAGGCATCTCACATACTTGCTTTGTTACAAAACTTTTTTAGATTTTGCTACTTGCTCAAACTACCATGTTAGAGCAAATATACCACAAATCTCCATTTGCCTGTTTGCAGTTATATACCACTTCTATGTTTAGCTGTGTTACAAAATGTTTATTGCTGGTTCTGCTATTGGTAGTGTTACCATATTAAAAAAGGTCTACATACTGTCACATCTTTGAGTTTAAGGCAAGTAAATATTAGTCATATCCTTCTTAGCCTACTTTGTGTATGAAAAATTTTGGCTACATCAGGCCTGTCAAGAGGGACGTTTTTAGATATGTAGCACACTTATAGCACAAAAGACAAAAACTCTGGAGTCCTAAGGCCCTTAGGACTTCTAGGATCAGGTGATACATGAACATGAGACTTCATATGTGGAGTATTAAGGCACGGACTCTGGCGGGGATTCAGGCCAAAGACCTTTATTGCTACAAATGTCTGCTTTTTATACAGCTCTCTCACGCGCCACAAGATACGTCCTGGTTGGTTACCACACAGTCCATGCGCTTCTCACACAGTCAGGATTCGCTGCCTGCAGGTGTCCACGCGCTCCTTTGCTTCCTCTTGGTTGTTTACCACAGCTCCTTCTCCTCGAGGTTGAGCCCTTGCAGGGTGATCCCAACATTCATATGTATTCCAGATCTGGGCACTTAAGTACTGCCTAAGTCTCTTTTTACATGGACCAAGCCCTTAATGAAAAGATGACCTTCTACTGAGTAAAAGATGTAGTCATTTAACCTACCAATGAAAGGTAACGGTATAAAGTGGGAAGGAAAATGTACTTTTCTTTATACTGCTTTTTTGTCACTTGTATGTCCAAATGTCTAGCCCTAGATGTTTCTTTTATTTGCGGATGTGTTGCTACTGTATCAGCCTGTGCTGATGCAATGCCTTCCGAATGTGGATTGCAAAGGTTTTGCTAAAGAAGATTCATGTCCTGCTGTTTTTCTCCTATCCTGCCACTTTTGCATGAAATCATCACTTTGTGAAGCCAGCTACAGTGGGAAGACAAGCAGACAGCTAACAGACGCTTCATCTACTGCTGGAATTCCTTTATTTGCACAGTTGACCGAACTCCCTTAAATAAACTGCTAGAAGTCACTGACTTAACAGATGTGTAGCCAAAAAAGTGACCAGCAGCGGAGAGAAAAGAAGCTTTGGTTTCTAGTGCTTCCTCCAATGAGCACAGTTCATACTCAACAAGGCTTGTTCATCAACACGCTTTTACTAAACACCTAAGGCCAGAGGCATACACAGGCAGGTGCAGAATCTCACTAACGCTTGCAGCAGTTTTTCCTTCCAGTTGCAGAACTGGGGCTTAATCTGCAGTTACCTTCTGTGTGTTTTCTACCAAACAGGGGACCTATGAGGTTTGAAATTGTAGCTTTGTCTGGTAACTACCCACCAAATCTGTAAACACTAAGGGAAAGCCTCAATCAATTAGAAAATCTCCAAGTAATGATTGCTCCAACTGTTTTCCTCCTGAATCTTCTCTTCTGCTTCTGCCATCAATACTGTTAGGGAAATTGCTGCTCTTTTTACCATCATTTATTTTGGGGCAATTTATTCAAGTTAATTTTGTTCCTTTTGTTTCTTTTTAATTAAAAAATAATTCTGTGGTTTTCTGATATTCAATTTCCTCTTAATCAAACAGAAAGTTTTTTTCTGTATTTTCCACTGTTTCTTTTAGCTATTGAAGATGTATTTGTGCATCTGGAGTCACCACAGGAGAAATGAGACTGTGATAGTCTTCCGAAGTTGGGGGAATTAATGAAAAATTACAGAATTAAAGATCCATTTTTCATTCTGCTATTCTGTAACTTTTTATAAAGGTCAAAGTTAAGAGATAAGATACCTTTTTGTTTTAATATATAAAGGATTTTTTGTTTTCTCTCTGTAAACTCTTAGGAGGAGACACCACCATGTTTAGAAGAAAGACAGATTAAGGCCATGATCAGATTTAAACTCATCATTTATCTCATGATGCTCTGTAGACTCCTAGAGTAAAAGTTGATGGTGCCAGTCTTGGCTCCCATTATGATAAAACGCATATTCATGATCATGACAAATTTAATGCTTATAATAGGGTGAAATTCTGTTACTATTCACAATAATTCAGCATGAGGTACAGCTATTAAAGATTTCTCTTATATGCTCATATCTTTGTACCACCATGACTGACTAACATGGAAAAGGAATATTTGAAATAGACTACAGGAAAAATCCTCAGCTGGTACAAATTGGCATAGTTCTGTCACTTATTCAGTGTGTAAACCAGCTTTCACATGCCCAAATCATTTTCTAGCACCTAATATTAAACATGAGAAGTTGGTAGCAAATAAGGTAGACAGATCATTAAGCAGTCTAACATAAGAGAGAGAATAGGGATCTCTAGGAACTTTTGAGTTTGCCTGTGTGCCATTCTCTCTTTATAACAGAATTCTTAGAAGCAAGCCTCAACTTAGTATAAAGCACAGATGTAAAGACAGGTTGCAAGTACAACTGAATTTACCTCTTTTCAAGATAAGCTGTTCCAATGATTCATGATATATTTAAAGATATATATCTCAAATAAATATAAAATAAAAACACCTAGCTCACCTCTATTAAAAATAACAATAATTTCTTTAATATTATAGGCAATTCCATTTTTTGTTTCAATCTTTTTTTTAACCATGTGTCTTGGGCATTGCGGGTGGTTTGATGTATATTCACCCGGCCTAGGCACCGTATCTTGGAAACAGCATAATTGCTGCTGATTGAGTATGTCCTACTGCAATAAAAACGATATCAAGCTTCTAAGATTTGAAGTATGAAAAAGACTGAAAAAACTGAATGTATGCTCACTGGATGCAAGGGAACATCAAAGCAATCCATGCAAGGTTTATAAAGTTATAACGGAGAATAAATCAAATCCAGGGCCAACCCTAACATTTAAAGGTGAAGAAATAGACATTAAAGAGATGGTTGTCTCAAAAATTAAGGAGTTACAGAACAAAATGATACTTTATAGATTTTAAAAATCCTGTTTCACAAAGGGTAATAAACCTGAAATATTTATCGAAAAAGAAGAGCTATTGCAACTATGAGCTCTAGCAATGATGAGATGGCAGCTGGAACAAAAACTCTTAGAGAGAAATCAAAGGAAAAAGCTGGAGACACTGTTTCAGGGTAGGGGAAAATCACCACAGGCAGTGGCAGGGGGTAAACCAGAAGGCTATTTCTTACCTGCATGTACTTTTATCGAGGTTCCTAAAACAAGAGCACAGACTGTTTTATATTTATGTCTTTATTCAAATACTTGGATTTGCTGATTTTGTTGTTGTTGTGGATATTATGTTTAATTGAGACTTTACTCCCAACCCTCCCCAGTACAACCAGTAGAGATGGCATCTGTATAAAACAAAAGCGCACAGAACAATTGTCAGCTCCTTGCCTCTTGCCTCTCTCCTTTGCTTATTAATTCTAGCATCATTGACAAGCAGACCACAATCTGTAAACAAGTTTTATTACAAACTAACAAAGAGCTTGAAAATGTGCTTCTCTTTAACCATGTAAGCTCTCTCCTTTACTTCAATGATTCTTTGTGCTTTGAATGCAGCCTTAATTATTCATACTGTAAATACTTAATCATTGATCAGATTATGTAAATTAATTGTAGCCTTCCACATTTCAGAACACTCAGTTAGTTTGGGGTATTCCTACATCATATTTAATCTTTTACTTGAGTCTCATAATATTGCTTTTGGAGCCCAATGGATACGTGAATCTTTTTAAACAGGAATGTAACGAGTGACAACTAGAGAAAGCGCAGAATATATTACTGGTGTGGACTTCTGGATGAACAATCACGCTGGCTTGCACTTGTGGGATTTGCACTCATTTTCATGAACAAAGTGTCAGTTGTCAGAATACTGTCAAATAATATACAATAAAGTACACAGAATAACAGCAGAGCAACTCACTCTACTTATTCATTAAAATATTCATGAGGGATTTTTTGTTATCTGACTAGCTCTGATAAGGAATGAAAAGCAATGATTAGGACAAAATTTATAAGAGTATCCAGCTAATGTACACATAAATTATCCATTAATATCTTTAAAAAAACCTCAAACTTTTCCATGACTATTAGCTAGGACAAAAATACAACATTCATTGGTTGTGTTGTAGCACTTGTATTCACATTATTAGTGTATCTTGCTCTAAATTTATTTAAAGGATTTTTTACCGGAAATAGCAAGTTTTGAATAAGTATTGGTGAAGGCTTTAACTCATGTTTATATGAATATTCATACTACTCCATTTCCTTAAACTTACTTGAATACAACATAGGACAGGAAAGGATATCTTCGATCAAGTCCTACTCTCTGCTCACTACAATATGTTCTACAATTCCTTTTTTTTTTAATATATATATATA